>NC_059214.1:46213466-46500966 GCF_020615455.1 Coregonus clupeaformis | reverse complement strand
CACATATTCACCCTCCATAAGAGGGCCCTCCTCTTGGTGTGTGAGTCCCTCGTCCATTGCAAGCGCCATCTCCCCCTCTGGCTCCATTTCTACTTCAGGTTCCATCTGTACTTCTGGCTCCTCCATCTTTGGTTCTTCTATCTCTTTTTTCTCAATTTCTGGTTCTTCCATTTCTTTTTCTTCCATCTCTAGTTCCCCCATTGCTAGTTCTTCCATCTCTAGTTGTTCCATCTTTAACCCCATCTCTGCTTCTTCCATCTCTGCTTTCCCCATCTCGGGATCTTCCATCCGAAGTAGATCCTCTTCCATCTCAGCCTCCATCTCCTGCTCAGGCTGAGCCTCTTCCTCTGCTGCTGGGCCCACCTCCACCAACTCCACAGGGGCCACATCTTCCCCTGGTTTCTCCTGTTCGACAGGGCTCAGTTCTTCTGGTTTCTCCTGATCGACAGGGCTCAGTGCTTCTGGTTTCTCCTGATCGACAGGGCTCAGTGCTTCTGGTTTCTCCTGCGCGACAGGGCTAATTTCTTCTGGTTTCTCCTGAGCGACAGGGCTCAGTTCTTCTGGTTTCTCCTGCGCGACAGGGCTCAGTTCTTCTGGTTTCTCCTGGGCTTTCTCTTTTAGTTTCTCCTGCGCGACAGGGCTCAGTTCTTCTAGTTTATCCTGGGCTTTCTCTTCTAGTTTGTCCTGCACTGGAGGGCTCAGCTCTTTTGCATCCTCCTGGGCTTTCTCTACTGGTTTCTCCTGGGATTTCTCTACTGGTTTCTCCTGGGCTTTCTCTACTGGTTTCTCCTGGGCTTTCTCTACTGGTTTCTCCAGCTCCACAGTGTCTTCTGTCTCTGGTTTCTCCTGAACCACTGGCATCAATTCAGCTGGCTTTTCATGTCTTACTGGAATCACCTGCACATCTAGGCTGGGTTCCATTAGATTCTTCCGCACCAGGGGGCTCAGCTCTTCTGGTTTCTCCAGCACCAGGGGGCTCAGTTCATCAGGTTTCTCCTCCACCACAGAACTAAGCTGGGTTTGTTTTACAATCGCCTCGGTGTTCCAGCCAGCAGGTTTTTTCTGGTCTCGCAGGACTGGGTAGATCTCTCTCTGGGGCAAAGCTGGTTTCCATTCATCCATGACTCCATGCGGTCTCCCCAGAGCCACTGAGAAATAGAGACAAATCACAAGTGCCATTACCCATTTTAACCAGTGCAATAGGTGCAGCGTTTTTAAATGGCCCTGGACAAAAATAATGCACTTTGTAGAAAACATGGAATGATTTGAGATTCAGGAATTGAGTAACTCTGATCCCAGGTATACAGTAGTGCATTTCAGTATTGAATCACAGAGATAACTAAATGTTAAAGGATAATCAGGTAATGGTAAGGGGACATGTGACGCTGATATGAGCCTAGACAACAGAGTCATACATAGAGATTGAGGTTTGATCACAGAGTCACAGAGAACAGTGACACTTTAATTATGTAACTTTCACTTCAGCCACAGTCTTCGACTTAAAAAAAAAAGATTTGAAAAGAGGAATAGTCATTATTAAGTTATTATTTTGCTAAGACCATCACATTCCAGCCCCTCAAGTACTGTATATCACAATAATAATGTATATTAGCTAGAGTGGGCCCTAAAATAAACAGTTCTGGTATTGCAAACAAAATGTACACAACAATATGCACTAGAGCAGAGGGAGAGCTATAAAAATCAAGGAAGAAATGCAGTGAGGTAGGGCAGTTTCGCGGGGCCCACGCAAATTCCCAGCTAATCTCATGCTATTTTACACATTTTGCCATGAGGATGAGAGAAAATGCTGCTGTTTAAGAACTCAGGGACTCTTGAAAGATGGGACAATCTCAAATATTTGCCTTAATATTAACAACATTTTAAATATACAGTACCAGTCAAAAGTTTGGACACATCTACTCATTCAAGGGTTTTTCTTTATTTTTACTATTTTCTACATTGTAGAATAATAGTGAAGACATCAAAACTATGAAATAACACACATGGAATCATGTAGTAACCAAATATATATGTATTTTATATTTGAGATTCTTCAAATAGCCACCCTTTGCCTTGATGACAGCTTTGCACACTCTCCAAACTTGACAGCTTTGTAGGTGTGTCCAAAATTTTGACTGGTAGTGTATATTTTGATAGAACAAAGTATCCGCTATCACACTATGTAAAGGAACAACCTCCCAACTAACTGGAGGTTGTTCCATGTAAAGAAACAACCTCCTAACTAACTGGAGGTTGTTCCATGTAAAGGAATAACCTCCCAACTAACTGGATTTATGTAAACTCCACCAGACACCATAAAAGGCATTTAATTTTTACAATTATTGTCCAACAAGTGTTTAAAGTCCTTGATTGTTTAATGCTAACATTAGGTCATTCAAATGTGTAATACAAATCTCCAAACGTATTTTTGTATTGTTTTCTAGCACTATTAAATGCTCCAGGGCTAATTTCGATAGCATTATGCCGTGCTTTTGTAGATGTAGAACATAAAACCACATTTATAAAGAAAACATTATCCCTCAGGACTACAACAGCAAACACTTCAATTGTTTAAGCATATGTTGCAGAACAGTGATGAAAATATTTTTTCTGAATATTGACAAGAAAATACAGTGGGGAAAGAATGTATTTAGTCAGCCACCAATTGTGCAAGTTCTCCCACTTAAAAAGATGAGAGAGGCCTGTAATTTTCATCATAGGTACACGTCAACTATGACAGACAAATTGAGAAAAAAAATCCAGAAAATCACATTGTAGGATTTTTAATGAATTTATTTGCAAATTATGATGGAAAAAAAGTATTTGGTCACCTACAAACAAGCAAGATTTCTGGCTCTCACAGACCTGTAACTTCTTCTTTAAGAGGCTCCTCTGTCCTCCACTCGTTACCTGTATTAATGGCACCTGTTTGAACTTGTTATCAGTATAAAAGACACCTGTCCACAACCTCAAACAGTCACACTCCAAACTCCACTATGGCCAAGACCAAAGAGCTGTCAAAGGACACCAGAAAAAAATTGTAGACTTGCACCAGGCTGGGAAGACTGAATCTGCAATAGGTAAGCAGCTTGGTTTGAAGAAATCAACTGTGGGAGCAATTATTAGGAAATGGAAGACATACAAGACCACTGATAATCTCCCTCGATCTGGGGCTCCACGCAAGATCTCACCCGTGGGGTCAAAATGATCACAAGAACGGTGAGCAAAAATCCCAGAACCACACAGGGGGACCTAGTGAATGACCTGCAGAGAGCTGGGACCAAAGTAACAAAGCCTACCATCAGTAACACACTACGCCGCCAGGGTCTCAAATCCTGCAGTGCCAGACGTGTCCCCCTGCTTAAGCCAGTACATGTCCAGGCCCGTCTGAAGTTTGCTAGAGTGCATTTGGATGATCCAGAAGAGGATTGGGAGAATGTCATATGGTCAGATGAAACCAAAATATAACTTTTTGGTAAAAACTCAACTCGTCGTGTTTGGAGGACAAAGAATGCTGAGTTGCATCCAAAGAAAACACCATACCTACTGTGAAGCATGGGGGTGGAAACATCATGCTTTGGGGCTGTTTTTCTGCAAAGGGACCAGGACGACTGATCCGTGTAAAGGAAAGAATGAATGGGGCCATGTATCATGAGATTTTGAGTTAAAACCTCCTTCCATCAGCAAGGGCATTGAAGATGAAACGTGGCTGGGTCTTTCAGCATGACAATGATCCCAAACACACCGCCCGGGCAATGAAGGAGTGGCTTCGTAAGAAGCATTTCAAGGTCCTGGAGTGGCCTAGCCAGTCTCCAGATCTCAACCCCATAGAAAATCTTTGGAGGGAGTTGAAAGTCTGTGTTGCCCAGCGACAGCCCCAAAACATCACTGCTCTATAGGAGATCTGCATGGAGGAATGGGCCAGAATACCAGCAACAGTGTGTGAAAACCTTGTGAAGACTTACAGAAAACGTTTGACCTGTGTCATTGCCAACAAAGGGTATATAACAAAGTATTGAGAAACTTTTGTTATTGACCAAATACTTATTTTCCACCATAATTTGCAAATAAATTCATTAAAAATCCTACAATGTGATTTTCTGGATTTTTTTCTCTCATTTTGTCTGTCATAGTTGACGTGTACCTATAATGAAAATTACAGGCCTCTCTCATCTTTTTAAGTGGGAGAACTTGCACAATTGGTGGCTGACTAAATCTTTTTTTCCCCACTGTATTTGGGTGAGTGCTGTATCATGCGTTAGGCTTCATGTACAACCCTTCAGCCTACCATTCTTTCGGAAAAAAAAGAGAAGAGAACTTTGGGAGAGAACTTAGAAATCTTTCTGGAACACTCACTGAGACACCTTACCTGTTAGACTCAACAACAGTAAGACCAGAATCTTCATCTTCATCTAGAGAGGGAGAGAAATGACTACTTAAAACACTGAATACCCAAGACCCAACTGTCTAACAAATCACCAACCTTACTCTTTGTGAATAATACAAAATAAATAATTCAATGCTTTGCTGTTTTTGCCTTACCTGTGAATGTAGTCTAGGTAACGGATCCAACTGTCTGCTTTCTGG
Organism: Coregonus clupeaformis; assembly: GCF_020615455.1. Lineage (NCBI taxonomy): Eukaryota > Metazoa > Chordata > Actinopteri > Salmoniformes > Salmonidae > Coregonus > Coregonus clupeaformis. The sequence goes on along the minus strand of NC_059214.1, from coordinate 46,496,379 downwards.
TGTCTGTCTCTGTATAAGCTTGTTATGAGCTCTCCTGACCCTATAAAAAGCTGGTCCATCACTCTTTATGACCCCCTTTATGACCCCCAGATCAAAACATCTGTTTCCCTACCTCGGTATCTCTTTAACAGCCCTCTATTTTTCTCCCTATGCTTCCTGGTTCGCAAGACATTAATTGGGACCAAAGTGCACAAGACTGATAACTTCCCATTACAGAAGAAAAATAATATCCCCATATCAATATGTAATAACCATAAAGCAATAATCAACAACAGTCGCTGGCAGACTTTATTACCTCATGTTTAAATCAAATAAAATCAAATCACATTTTATTGAACACATGCGCCGAATACAACAGGTGCAGACATTACAGTGAAATGCTTACTTACAGCCCATAACCAACAGTGCATTTATTTTTTATAAAAAAGTAAAATAAAACAACAACAAAAAAGTGTTGAGAAAAAAAGAGCAGAAGTAAAATAAAATAACAGTAGGGAGGCTATATATACAGGGGGGTACCGGTGCAGAGTCAATGTGCGGGGGCACCGGCTAGTTGAGGTAGTTGAAGTAATATGTACATGTGTGTAGAGTTAAAGTGACTATGCATGAATAATTAACAGAGTAGCAGCAGCGTAAAAAGATTGGGGGGTAGCCATGATTAGCTGTTCAGGAGTCTTATGGCTTGGGGGTAGAAGCTGTTGAGAAGTCTTTTGGACGTAGACTTGGCACTCCGGTACCGCTTGCCATGCAGTAGCAGAGAGAACAGGTCACGTGTGTGAGGCCTTGCAGAATGTGTCTAATCTACAATGAATATAAAATGAAATAGTGAATGTAGTTCCTATTGCTCAGAGGGGCAGATGTATAACATCAGGTTACAGAATGGCAATTCAACTGTAAAGTGGTCCTTTTTTAATGATCCTGCACTAGTTAATTTCCTTTGTATATTTTGAATGTGATCAAAGATATCATGACAATGGACTTGCCCAAACCTGTCATGTTTTCTGAACTGCAAATCTAAGTCATGACTACCCACTGGACACAGATGTCAGTTCAATGTCAAACATTTTTTGTTGAATAACGTGGAAACCAGTTTGTTTCCTGGTTTGGGACATGGGGTCGAAAGTATGGTCAGACTGAATAGTATGTTCCTATCCCACTAGGGGGCAACCTCCTGATTCAGTGGTCACTACAGAACAGAGAGGTTTGACAGGACAGGATTATATTATTACTATATGCCATTTAGCAGACACTTTCATCCAAAGCAATTTACAGTCATGCATGCATACACTTTTTGGTATGGGTAGCCCCAGCGGGATTCAAACCGATGACGTTGCAAGCGCCGTGCTCTACCAACTGAGCCACACAGGACAGGAGACTGAGGTCCTGTCTTAAAACAATCCAATAGCCCCTCCCTTCATTGCTTATTGATTTAGTTTACTGATCAAAGTTCTTTCTAGATTACATTTTAGTCATTTAGCAGACGCTCTTATCCAGAGCGACTTACAGTTAGTGAGTGCATACATTAATTTTTTTCATACTGGTCCCCCGTGGGAAACGAACCCACAACCCTGGCGTTGCAAACGCCATGCTCTACCAACTGAGCTACACGGGACTAAGGAAAGGGATAGGTCGATAGGTGTAACGGCACTGGCTGAAACTCCCCTAAGCCTATTGGAAGGTTGAACCATCACCTTATAGCTACCACCTATCCGGAAGGTCCAAGACTAGATCAGAGGGTTGTTTTTCAGTTTGGACTGGGCTAAAGAATGTCAACAGACAAACACTGAGGAATAAGGAAATGTTTTTATTACCATACATAACACATTGAAAGCCAGCCTGTCATTAATCCATCACAGGTTTTGTTTTGTGAACTTTGATCCCCTGCTTTATCTATTGTAGCTTTGTACTTTGTAATCTTATCGATGTTAGTGGCCTGACAAGAAAAGTTATGGTAGTAATACTGATGCATGTTGCCAGTGTGGTCGTGTGCAGTCAGAGATAATGGTTGTGGGTAATGGCAATAGGGTTTCATGACAACCCCTCCATCATGTGCAAGTGTGTGTGTGTGTGTGTGTGTGTGTGTGTGTGTGTGTTGAGATAACAGCAGTGGGTCTCTCTCTCAACACAGCAGCTACACAGTAATTTAGGAACAGTGTGTGTGTGTGTGTGTGTGTGTGTGTGTGTGTGTGTGTGTGTGTGTAGCAGTCTTATGGCTTGGGGGTAGAAGCTGTTAAGGGTCCTGTTGGTTCCAGACTTGGTGCATCGGTACCACTTGACGTGCGGTAGCAGAGAGAACAGGTCACGTGTGTGAGGCCTTGCAGAATGTGTCTAATCTACAATGAATATAAAATGAAATAGTGAATGTAGTTCCTATTGCTCAGAGGGGCAGATGTATAACATCAGGTTACAGAATGGCAATTCAACTCTAAAGTGGTCCTTTTTTAATGATCCTGCACTGGTTAATTTCCTTTGTATATGTTGAATGTGATCAAAGATATCATGACAATGGACTTGCCCAAACCTGTCATGTTTTCTGAACTGCAAATCTAAGTCATGACTACCCACTGGACACAGATGGATTGTAGCTTTGTTCTTTGTAATCTTATCGATGTTAGTGGCCTGACAAGAAAAGTTATGGTAGTAATACTGATGCATGTTGCCAGTGTGGTCGTGTGCAGTCAGAGATAATGGTTGTGGGTAATGGCAATAGGGTTTCATGACAACCCCTCCATCATGTGCAAGTGTGTGTGTGTGTGTGTGTGTGTGTTGAGATAACAGCAGTGGGGCTCTCTCTCAACACAGCAGCTACACAGTAATTTAGGAACAGTGTGTGTGTGTGTGTGTGTGTGTGTGTGTGTGTGTGTGTGTGTGTGTGTGTGTGTGTGTGTGTGTGTGTGTGTGTGTGTGTGTGTGTGTGTGTGTGTGTGTGTAGCAGTCTTGTGGCTTGGGGGTAGAAGCTGTTAAGGGTCCTGTTGGTTCCAGACTTGGTGCATCGGTACCACTTGACGTGCGGTAGCCGAGAGAACAGTCTATAACAGGTGGCTGGAGTCTTTGACAATTTTTAGGGCCTTCCTCTGACACCGCCTGGTATAGAGGTCCTGGATGGCAGGGAGCTCGGCCCCAGTGATGTACTTACATGTATGGAACTAAACAAGACAGGTCAAACTGTTAGAAACAGCAATCCTGAATTTATAAATCACCCTACTAACAATATCAAAGTAAGTGTTATTAAACTATAACTTATTATGACAATGCTCCAAAGCAGAGTTGTAGATCTTTCAATGAGCACAACACACATCTTAATTACAAAACCTCAACTTAGAAATAGTTAACTCCACAAGAGTAAAATCATACCTTTGTTTCAAATTGATAGAAATAAATGTTTATTACAAATTGGTAGAAATTACAAAATGATCATCAATATGTAGGCTACTGTAGACTATGATAGTGACAATGGCACATCAAGATCCACAATTTTGATGCAACGTTGTGTGGTGGTTCTGTGTTTGCTGTGTGGTGGGTTGTGATAGTTTATAATTTGTCCCGTTAATAACATTGTTTATAACTGTTTACAGCCTACGCATACATTGGCCGACATACACATTAGATACATGTGCGGTAACATCCTCTTCGAGAACAAAACGTTTGCCCACCACGAACCACAGACGCATGTTTCATGGTGAGCGCGCACCTGAGTTGCTCCACTAGATGAGATGGTCTCCATCGGGAGCGCGCACATGGAAAAATTCAAGAACTTCGCAAAGTCTGGAATTTCATCAGTCTCGTGTGGAGCGTGTGTTCTCAGACACTCAAGGGCATTTCCAGGAGATTTCAGTTCACTGGACACTGCTCAGTCGTGTGGAAGAACTATGGACAGCATGGGGATTTAGTCCTTCACCCTTCTCCTCTTGTTGCAGAGTGAGTAGAGAGAGATGCAGCCTTTTATTTTCTGAATTATGCCTAATGGATATTTTGTCAAAAAATATGATTTCATGGGTAGTCAATGAACAGTCATACATACTATAGCCTTCATACATGACTAATGCAGCATAGTAGTATTCAATAGCACCATATATGTCATAGTGTTGATGTGTGATGATTTTAGATGTTTGATTTTTAAATTGCAAAATATATATTTTTTGTGTAATGACATTAAGTTAAGAGGCAGTTTGCACGTCAGGCTAAATATTTATCATATTTCTGGTATTCCCATCATGCACTGCATCAGCGCCTCTCAAGCTGTGTGTGTGTGTGTGTGCACATGCGTCTGTATGTCTGTGTGTGTGTGTATGCAGACTATGTATGTATTGTACGTTTCTGAACACACTTTAAACAGTTTGGTGAAGTGTGTGTGTGTGTAGTGTGTAATGTGTTTAGGGGCGTGCATTTTGGTTGGGAGGACTGGGACTGGGACCATACAGATCTTCAATTTACATTAAACCCTCCAATGCTGTCCAAGCCCAGAGACCCAGAGATCCATAGACCCATAGACCCAGAGACCCAGAGATCCAGAGACCCAGAGATCCAGAGATCCAGAGACGCAGAGATCCAGAGATCCAGAGACCCAGAGATCCAGAGATCCAAAGGCTGATGAAAGGCCAGATCTCTAAGGGGCTTCAGGGCTCTGGAGAGCGAACCTCTCTGATGCCCAGCGCAGGCAGGCTGATCTCCCTGTTTAATGTTGTCGATAGCACCGCTATGACCCTGCTGCTAATTGGCCAGAGATTAATAAATCAGTTGCTAATTGGGATGGTTGTAGTGTTTGAGGCTGTTCTTCCGAAAAGCCACTGTTCACTGGTCCAAACAAATATTATGTAATATTATCAGCCATTACAGATAGGTTAAAGGATGACTGGCATGTGCGTGCGTGTGCGTGTGTGTGTGTGTGTGTGTGTGTGTGTGTGTGTGTGTGTGTGTGTGTGTGTGTGTGTAAGAGTGCGAGATCCCATTTTGGTTTAGTTTTGTCTTTCATACCATGTCATGTGGCTTCTCAGTCATGTTGAGACTGGTCTACTACTATTGCTTTAATGCAGGGGTGTCAAACTCATTTTAGCTCAGGGGCCACATGGAGGAAAATCTATTCCCAAGTGGGCCGGACCGGAAAAATCATGGTATATATAACTTAAAAACAACAACTTCAGATTGTTTTCTTTGTTTTAATACGATCAACATACAACATAAAGCTGGAGCCTGAGGACAGTGTGTCCAAAATAGTACAAGCACAACATCACTATTAATCATAAAACACGTCAAGTTTATTTGAAAATTCTAAAGAAAAAGAACACACAAACACACAATGCCTCAGTGATTAACAGAACTGTTTCACAGAACACAGAACTATATCAGGGTGTCATTTCTCAGGCAGAAATGTAGATAAAAAGAATGAAATCCTGTTCCCCAAACAAGTGCAAGAACCACAGAGTCAAGAATAGGTTAAATATACAAATAAAATAAAATCAATTAAAAACAATAGCACATCAACATAAAAACATATAAACATAAAGCTGGAGCCTGAGGACAGTGTCCAAAAGCACAACATCACTATTAATCATAAAACACCTCAAGTTATTTGAAAGTTCTGAGGACAAAGAACACACAAACACACAATGCCTCAGTGATTAACAGAACTGTTTCACAGATCACAGAACTATATCAGGTGTCATTTCTCAGGCAGAAATGTAGATAAAAATAATGAAATCCTGTTCCCCAAACAAGTGCAAGAACCACAGAGTCAAGAATAGGTTAAATATACAAATAAAATAAAATCAATTAAAAACAATAGCACATCAACATAAAAACATATAAACATAAATCTGAAAGCGTTGCTCAAACTCCCGTAACAGTCCCGTTATTTTATCTTTGAACCACTTCATGTCTGCCACATGTTGGGTCGCGCACACATTTTTCAGACAGGGAAGTGAGCTGCATCACCACCGGCAAGTTGCGTCTCCCACAATGACAGCTTCAACTTGAAAGAACGTATGCTGTCATAATACTGCGTGACAACTTTGTTGCGCCCTTGCAGCTGTTTGTTCAAGTTATTCAGGTGCTCTGTAACATCCACCATAAATGCAAGGTCCTGCATCCATTCTGCGGAATGAAATTCTAACACTGGTTTGCCCTTTTCTTCCATGAACTGTTCAATTTCTTCTCGTAAATCAAAGAAACGCCTCAGCACAGCACCTCGGCTTAACCATCTTACCTCAGTGTGGTATGGCAGGCCATAGATGTGGTCTTTCTCTCTGAGAAGGCTGTCAAACTGACGGTGATTCAGGCTTCTGGATCGGATGAAATTAACAGTTTGGATGACCACCTTCATGACGTTATCCATCTTTAATGACTTGCAACACAAAGCCTCCTGGTGCAAAATACAGTGAAAAGTAAAAAAATCACGTCCTCCATTTGCAGATTGCACTTTCTCTCTGAACTTTGTCACAACGTCTGCTTTTTTCCCGATCATTGAGGGCGCACCATCTGTAGCCAGGCTGACAGCGCGGGACCAGTCCACTCCGACCCTGTCTAGCGCGCCGACGAGTGCGGTAAAAATATCAGCTGCTGTCGTTGTATCTGTCATCGGCAACAACTCCACGAACTCCTCGGTAACGGTCAATGTGTCATCAACTCCGCGGATGAAAATGGCCAGTTGTGCAACATCTGTAATGTCCGTGCTTTCATCAATTGCAACCGAAAACGCAATAAATGACTTTACTTTTGCTTCAACTGGCTGTCCAAATCCACTGAAAGATCGGAAATCCTGTCTGCAACTGTGTTTCTTGTCAGGCTGATATTTGCAAAAGCCTGCCGCTTTTCAGGGCACACAATCTCCGCTGCCTTCATCATGAATGTTTTTACAAATTCACCCTCACTAAATGGTTTTGAAGCCACTGCGATTTCATTAGCAATGAGGTAGCTAGCTTTCACTGCAGCGTCACTGATGTCTCGGCTGTGAGTAAACACAGACTGCTGTTTCTTCAGACCCGCCAACAGTTCATTCACCTTCTCTCATCTCCGCTGTCCTTGAAAGTTGTCATATTTGTCCGGCATGAAGACTCACATAGTGGCGGCAGAGGTTATATTCTTTCAGCACTGCAACATGCTCTGAACACACCAAACATACAGCTTTCCCATTCAATTCCGTGAAAAAAATAGGATGACCATTTTTCTTGGAACACTCTGCACTCTGCGTCCACTTTTCTCTTTTTGACAGAGACATATTGGGGCAATGAGGGTGCCAAAGCACATCATGTTAAAAGTAGAAGCCATAATAAATATCGCGGGCAAAACAAAGTAGCTCATTGGCTGCACGTGCTTGACCTACTTGCTCTGCCCCGGTATAAACAGTTTGCTTGCTTAACACAATTGCTATTGCGCCATCCAGTGGACGCAATTGGAACAGCAGTTTATTTTATTGAAAAATTGCAGCGCATTTTTATACTTTACAAAATTATTATTATTATTATTATTATTATTATAATTTTTTTTTTATCATCTCGCGGGCCGGATTAAACCCGTTTGCGGGCCTGATCCGGCCCGCGGGCCAGACGTTTGACACCCCTCATTAATATTGTTGTTGTAGTTGCTGTTAATGGTAATCCCATTTCCACTACTACTATTATTATTGATGCCTTATTGATGTTGGTCCCACCATTTTTTGTTATATGTATACTTTGCATGTTGTTTCAGCAGTGTGTATTCATATGCTATTGTATACTGAACATACTGGGAGTTTACACTGCCTCTGTGTGTGTGTGTGTGTGTGTGTCTGTCTGTTTGTCTGTGTCTGGGTGTGTGTCTGCTCTTTCTCAAACAAATACCTTCTGAAGTACCCCCCTCAGCCCAATCTGGACTGTATAGCACAACTATCAGTTTAATCAATGTTTAACTTTGCATTTAAGAAAGTTAGAAACATTGCTACAAATAGTTAACTTTTAGTGCTGCTGTGTGTACTATTTACTTGTGAATCACCTCTCTCTCTCTCTCTCTCTCTCTCTCTCTCTCTCAGGTCCTGCCTCCCTCACTTTGACAGTGAGCACCAGTAAGGCCAAAATGGAGGTCCATGAGAACACAGGTAAGAGAGGAGGAGGAGAATGGAAGAATTGTGATGGTTCATGAACTGTTTTTGTACATCTCTCTCTCTCTCTGCCAGACACTGTGCTGTCCTGTCAGTTCAAGACAGAGAAGGAGACTAACCCTCGTATAGAGTGGAAGCAGAAAAGGAAGGACATCAACTTTGTTTATTTCGATGGAAAATTCACCGGTGACTGCTAGATCTCCCTCTATCCCGTTTCCCCTACCTCTCCTCCATATCTCCCCCTCTTCACATGTTTCTTATCTCTTTCCTCCCTCTACAACCCTTGACCCTTGTGGTATTCCAGGATCCTTTGCAGGTCGGGCCAAGATCGAGGGGGCAACGGTGACGCTGCATGCCATTACCCAGAAGGACTCTGGGCTGTACCGCTGTGAGGTCAGCGCACCAGCAGACCACACCAACCTGGGAGAGGTCAATGTCACCCTCAACGTACTGGGTGAGCTACTGTGTGTGTGTTAGTAACAATGTCCAACAATGTAACCCACCATGTGCCTTTATATTTTAATCATTTAACAGACATTCTTATCCAGAGCAACTTACAGCAGTGAGTGCATATATTGTCATACTTTTATTATTATCGTACTGTTCCCCAGTTGGAATCGAACCCATAACCCTGGTGTTGCAAGCGCCATGCTCGACTAACTGAGCCACACGGTTGTCTTGTGTATTGTCAAATCAAATCAAATCAAATTGTATTGGTCACATACACATATTTAGCAGATGTTATTGCGGGTGTAGTGGAATGCTTGTGTTCCTAGCTCTAACAGTGCAGTAGTATCTAACAATTCACAACAATACACACAAATCTAAAAGTAAAATAATGGAATTAAGAAATATATAAATATTAGGACGAGCAATGTCGGAGTGGCATTGACTAAAATACAGTAGAATACAGTATATACATATGAAGTGAGTTAAACAGTATGTAAAGATTATTAAAGTGACTAGTGTTCCATTATTAAAGTGACAGACAGAGGAGAGAGGTGAGGACAGAGTGAAGAGAGGGGTGAGGACTGAGAGAAGAGAGGGGTGAGGACAGAGAGAGGAGGTGAGGACAGAGAGAGGAGTGAGGAGTGAGGACAGAGAGAGGAGAGAGGAGTGAGGACAGAGTGAGGAGAGAGGGGGTGAGGACACAGAAGAGGGAGGACAAAGAGAGAGGAGGAGGGGACAGAGAGAGGAGAGACATAACGCCATTAACATGCCTTTGATAAAGCATCTGAACTACCTCCATTACGTGTTAATCACCGTGTGTGTGTGTGTTGATAATCCTGTCCTCCTCCCCCAGTTACCCCCCACACCCCATCCTGTGAGGTGCCCAGCTCAGGGCTGTCTGGGGCAGGAGTAGAGCTCCACTGTAAGGACAAACTCAGTGTGCCCCCTCCTACCTACCTCTGGTACAAAGACAACAAGGCCCCGAGCACCACACACACACCTGACATCTCCTATAGCATGGACACTGACAAGGGAACACTGGTGAGTAACACGTACTGGAGGTGGTTCAGATGCCTTATCAAAGGCATGTTAATGCCGTTATATCACACTATACACCCTCCCTCTGTCCTCAACCCGTCCTCACCCACTTTCTCCTCTCTCTGTGCTCACCTCCTTCTCTGTCCTCACCCCTCTCTCGTCTCTCTGTCCTCACCATGTCTCTCCTCTCTCTGTCCCCTCTCTCCTCTGTCCTCACCCCCTCTTTCCTCTCTCTGTACTAACCCTTCTCGCCTCTCTGTCCTCACCTCCTCTCTCTGTCCTCACCTCCTCTCTCCTCTCGCTGTCCTCACCCCCTCTCTCCTCTATTTGTCCTCACCTCCTCTCTTCTCTCTCTGTCCTAACCCTTCTCTCCTCTCTGTCCTCACCTCCTCTCTCTGTCCCCACCCCCTCTCTCTGTCCTCAACCCTCTCTCCTCTCTCTGTCCTCACCTCCTCTCTCCTCTCTCTGTCCTCACCCCCTCTCTCCTCTCTCTGTCTTCACCTATCTCTGTGCTCACCTCCTCTCTCTGTCCTCACCTCTCTCCTCTCTCTGTGTGTCTCCGGACAGAAGATTAAGAGTGTGTCCACGGCCGACTCAGGCCAGTACCGCTGTGAGGTCTCCAATAGCGTGGGGGCGTTGAAAAGCTCTGTGGCCCATCACATGAATGTCATAGAATGCAGGTACAATCCAGTGTGTGTGTGTGTGTGTGGGGGGGGGGGCGGGGTTATAGAAATTGGAACCCTTTCTGTCTTTTCTTTTCCTCTCTTTATCCCTCTCTCCCTCCGTTCCCCCTCCTTCAGATCCGTTGAGTATGACGACGCTGATAGCCGGAGCTGTAGGTCTCTTCCTGGTCATCCTCATGTGTTGCCTGGATGTGTGTCTCCCATCGACAGGGCTGCTGCAAAAAGAGTGAGTACTTCACTACACAGTCTATATGAGCTTGTGGCTGACTATTTTGTATATATATATATATACAGTGGGGAAAAAAAGTATTTAGTCAGCCACCAATTGTGCAAGTTCTCCCACTTAAAAAGATGAGAGAGGCCTGTAATTTTCATCATAGGTACACGTCAACTATGACAGACAAATTGAGAGAAAATAAATCCAGAAAATCACATTGTAGGATTTTTAATGAATTTATTTGTAAATTATGGTGGAAAATAAGTATTTGGTCACCTACAAACAAGCAAGATTTTTGGCTCTCACAGACCTGTAACTTCTTCTTTAAGAGGCTCCTCTGTCCTCCACTCGTTACCTGTATTAATGGCACCTGTTTGAACTTGTTATCAGTATAAAAGACACCTGTCCACAACCTCAAACAGTCACACTCCAAACTCCACTATGGCCAAGACCAAAGAACTGTCAAAGGACACCAGAAACAAAATTGTAGACCTGCACCAGGCTGGGAAGACTGAATCTGCAATAGGTAAGCAGCTTGGTTTGAATAAATCAACTGTGGGAGCAATTATTAGGAAATGGAAGACATACAAGACCACTGATAATCTCCCTCGATCTGGGGCTCCACGCAAGATCTCACCCCGTGGGGTCAAAATGATCACAAGAACGGTGAGCAAAAATCCCAGAACCACACGGGGGGACCTAGTGAATGACCTGCAGAGAGCTGGGACCAAAGTAACAAAGCCTACCATCAGTAACACACTACGCCGCCAGGGACTCAAATCCTGCAGTGCCAGACGTGTCCCCCTGCTTAAGCCAGTACATGTCCAGGCCCGTCTGAAGTTTGCTAGAGTGCATTTGGATGATCCAGAAGAGGATTGGGAGAATGTCATATGGTCAGATGAAACCAAAATATAACTTTTTGGTAAAAACTAAACTCGTCGTGTTTGGAGGACAAAGAATGCTGAGTTGCATCCAAAGAACACCATACCTACTGTGAAGCATGGGGGTGGAAACATCATGCTTTGGGGCTGTTTTTCTGCAAAGGGACCAGGACGACTGATCCGTGTAAAGGAAAGAATGAATGGGGCCATGTATCGTGAGATTTTGAGTGAAAACCTCCTTCCATCAGCAAGGGCATTGAAGATGAAACGTGGCTGGGTCTTTCAGCATGACAATGATCCCAAACACACCGCCCGGGCAACGAAGGAGTGGCTTCGTAAGAAGCATTTCAAGGTCCTGGAGTGGCCTAGCCAGTCTCCAGATCTCAACCCCATAGAAAATCTTTGGAGGGAGTTGAAAGTCTGTGTTGCCCAGCGACAGCCCCAAAACATCACTGCTCTAGAGGAGATCCGAGTGGCGCAGTGGTCTAAGGCACTACCACTAGAGATCCTGGTTCGAATCCAGGCTCTGTCGTAGCCGGCCGCGACCGGGAGACCCATGGGGCGGCGCATAATTGGCCCAGCGTCGTCCAGGGTAGGGGAGGGAATGGCCGGCAGGGAGGTAGCTTAGTTGGTAGAGCATGGCGTTTGCAACGCTAGGGTTGTGGGTTCGATTCCCATGGGGGGCCAGTATGAAAAAAAAAAAAAAAATAATGTATGCACTCACTAACTGTAAGTCGCTCTGGATAAGAGCGTCTGCTAAATGACTAAAATGTAAATGGAATGGGCCAAAATACCAGCAACAGTGTGTGAAAACCTTGTGAAGACTTACAGAAAACGTTTGACCTGTGTCATTGCCAACAAAGGGTATATAACAAAGTATTGAGAAACTTTTGTTATTGACCAAATACGTATTTTCCACCATAATTTGCAAATAAATTCATTAAAAATCCTACAATGTGATTTTCTGGATTTTTTCTCTCTCATTTTGTCTGTCATAGTTGACGTGTACCTATGATGACAATTACAGGCCTCTCTCATCTTTTTAAGTGGGAGAACTTGCACAATTGGTGGCTGACTAAATACTTTTTCCCCCCACTGTATATCACAGGAGGTTGGTGGCACCTTAATTGGGGAGGACGGGCTCGTGGTAATGGCTTGAGCGGAATTAGTGGAATGGTATCAAATACATCAAACATATGCTTTCCAGGTGTTTGATGCCATTCCATTCACTCCGTTCCAGCTATTATTATGAGCTGTCCTCCCCTCAGCTGCCTCCACTGATATATATGGCTGAGACGCTCAATGTCATAACTCTTCTTTAAAAAAACAGAAAAATAAAGTAATTAATTGTGGTGTTTGTCTCTTTGTTTTTTGTTGCACCAACTCCTACTGTCCACCCCCTCCTCCCACAAGAAAAGTGAGTGTGTTCTCATTCCCAGTTGTTGTTGATCAGGAACTGTTATTCCTTCTACTGTCAGTATTAGCTTAGTTGAGCACTGGTCTTGTTTTAAATTGGACTGTTCTTTGAGCAGTTGTTGACCACACCAGTGTGTTGATAAGCCTGAGTTGTTAAGTGAGTTGTTGATAATAGTAACCAGTCTAGTTAACAGATGGATACTCCTTTCCCTTTCAGCAGCCCAATAACTACAAACACACCCAGGCCTTCATGATCTGAGGGTATAGCGCACACGCACACGCACATGCACATGCACACGCACATGAACACACACACATGCACTGGGTGGATTGATGGAGAAAATGTGCAACGGAATACACATTTTAGCTAGCTTACACCACCTAGGATAAAGCTCTCTGCTGTACCCTTCTCTTTGTGTGTTTTATTGCCGATTCTGCTGTTTATATTACTGTACTGCATTTTACATTTTACATTTTAGTCATTTAGCAGACGCTCTTATCCAGAGCGACTTACAGGAGCAATTAGGGTTAAGTGCCTTGCTCAAGGGCACATTAACGTCATTTAGCAGACGCTCTTAGCCAGAGCGACTCACAGATTGGTGCGTTCACCCTATAGCCAGTGGGATAACCACTTTACAAATTGGGGGGGGGGGGGTTAGAAGGATTACTTTATCCTATCCCAGGTATTCCTTAAAGAGGTGGGGTTTCAAATGTCTCCGGAAGGTGGTGAGTGACTCCGCTGTCCTGGCGTCGTGAGGGAGCTTGTTCCACCATTGGGGTGCCAGAGCAGCGAACAGTTTTGACTGGGCTGAGCGGGAGCTATGCTTCCGCAGAGGAAGGGAGCCAGCAGGCCAGAGGTGGATGAACGCAATGCCCTCGTTTGGGTGTAGGGACTGATCAGAGCCTGAAGGTACAGAGGTGCCGTTCCCCTCACTGCTCCATAGGCAAGCACCATGGTCTTGTAGCGGATGCGAGCTTCAACTGGAAGCCAGTGGAGTGTGCGGAGGAGGGGGTGACGTGAGAGAACTTGGGAAGGTTGAACACCAGACGGGCTGCGGCATTCTGGATGAGTTGTAGGGGTTTAATGGCACAGGCAGGAGGCCAGCCAACAGCGAGTTGCAGTAGTCCAGACGGGAGATGACAAGTGCCTGGATTAGGACCTGTGCCGCTTCCTGTGTAAGGCAGGGTCGTACTCTCCGAATGTTGTAGAGCATGAACCTGCAGGAGCGGGTCACCGCCTTGATGTTGGCGGAGAACGACAGGGTGTTGTCCAGGGTCACGCCTAGGCTCTTCGCACTCTGGGAGGAGGACACAGCGGAGTTGTCAACCGTGATGGCGAGATCATGGAACGGGCAGTCCTTCCCCGGGAGGAAGAGCAGCTCCGTCTTGCCAGGGTTCAGCTTGAGGTGGTGATCCGTCATCCATACTGATATGTCTGCCAGACATGCAGAGATGCGATTCGCCACCTGGTTATCAGAAGGGGGAAAGGAGAAGATTAGTTGTGTATCGTCAGCGTAGCAATGATAGGAAAGGCCATGTGAGGATATGACAGAGCCAAGTGACTTGGTGTATAGGGAGAAAAGGAGAGGGCCTAGAACTGAGCCCTGGGGGACACCAGTGGTGAGAGCACGTGGTGCGGAGACAGCTTCTCGCCACGCCACTTGGTAGGAGCGACCGGTCAGGTAGGACGCAATCCAGGAGTGAGCCGCGCCGGAGATGCCCAGCTCGGAGAGGGTGGAGAGGAGGATCTGATGGTTCACAGTATCAAAGGCAGCAGACAGGTCTAGAAGGACAAGAGCAGAGGAGAGAGAGTTAGCTTTAGCAGTGCGGAGAGTCTCCGTGACACAGAGAAGAGCAGTCTCAGTTGAATGACCAGTCCTGAAACCTGATTGGTTTGGATCAAGAAGGTCATTCTGAGAGAGATAGCAAGAGAGTTGGCTAAAGACGGCACGCTCAATAGTTTTGGAAAGAAAAGAAAGAAGGGATACTGGTCTGTAGTTGTTGACATCAGTGGGGTCGAGTGTTGGTTTTTTGAGAAGGGGAGCAACTCTCGCTCTCTTGAAGACGGAAGGGACATGGCCAGCGGTCAAGGATGAGTTGATCAGCGAGGTGAGGTAGGGGAGAAGGTCACCGGAGATGGTCTGGAGAAGGGAGGAGGGGATGGGGTCAAGCGGGCAGGTTGTTGGGCGGCCTGCAGTCACAAGTCGCAGGATTTTATCTGGAGAGAGAGGGGAGAAAGAAGTCAAAGCATAGGGTAGGGCAGTGTGAGCAGGACCAGCAGTGTCATTAGACTTAACAAACGAGGATCGGATGTCGTCAGCCTTCTTTTCAAAGTGGTTGACGAAGTCATCCACAGAGAGAGAGGAGGGGGGAGGATTCAGGAGGGAGGAAAATGTGGCAAAAGAGCTTCCCTAGGGTTAGAGGCAGATGCTTGGAATTTAGAGTGGTAGAAGGTGGCCTTAGCAGCAGAAACAGATGAAGAAAATGTAGAGAGGAGGGAGTGAAAAGATGCCAGGTCGGCAGGGAGTTTAGTTTTCTTCCATTTCCGCTCCGCTGCCCGGAGCTCTGTTCTGTGAGCTCGCAATGAGTCATCAAGCCACGGAGCTGGAGGGGAGGACCGAGCCGGCCGGGAGGATAGGGGACACAGAGAGTCAAAGGATGCAGAAAGGGAGGAGAGGAGGGTTGAGGAGGCAGAATCAGGAGATTGGAGGGAGAAGGATTGAGCAGAGGGAAGAGATGATAGGATGGAAGAGGAGAGAGTAGTGGGAGAGAGAGAGCGAAGGTTGCGGCGGCGCATTACCATCTGTGTAGGGGCAGAGTGAGTAGTGTGGGAGGAGAGCGAGAGAGAAAAGGAAACAAAGTAGTGGTCGGAGACATGGAGGGGAGTTGCAGTGAGATTAGTAGAGGAGCAGCATCTAGTGAAGATGAGGTCAAGCGTATTGCCTGCCTTGTGAGTAGGGGGGACGGTGAGAGGGTGAGGTCAAAAGAGGAGAGGAGTGGAAAGAAGGAGGCAGAGAGAAATGAGTCAAATGTGGACATAGGGAGGTTGAAATCCCCCAAAACTGTGAGGGGTGAGCCATCCTCAGGGAAGGAACTTATCAAGACGTCAAGCTCATTGATGAACTCTCCAAGGGAACCTGGAGGGCGATAGATGACAAGGATATTAAGCTTAAAAGGGCTAGTGACTGTGACAGCATGGAATTCAAATGAGGAGATAGACAGATGGGTTAGGGGAAAAATTGAGAATGTCCACTTGGGAGAGATGAGGATTCCTGTACCACCACCCCTCTGACCAGATGCTCTCGGGGTATGCGAGAACACATGGTCAGACGAGGAGAGAGCAGTAGGAGTAGCAGTGTTTTCAGTGGTGATCCATGTTTCCGTCAGCGCCAGGAAGTCGAGGGACTGGAGGTTGGCATAGGCTGGGATGAAGTCAGCTTTGTTGGCAGCAGAACGGCAGTTCCAGAGGCTGCCTGCGACCTGGAACTCCACGTGGGTGGTGCGTGCAGGGACCACCAGGTTAGAGAGGCAGCAGCCACGCGGTGTGGTGCGTTTGTGTAGCCTGTGCAGAGAGGAGAGAACAGGGATAGGCAGAGGCATAGTTGACAGGCTGTAGCAAATGGCTACAAAAATGCAGAGGAGATCGGAATGAAATGAGCTAAGCATCTGGGAGAGGAGAGAGCAGGGCCTCCCTCACCAAAAACTTCTACCTCAGAAACTAAAATTGTTTCACTGAACCACCCGAACAAAAACTCTCCCAACTTCCACCTTTAGAAATCAGAATTGTTGTGAACCACAGCGGTTCAATGTTTAAAGGAATAGACTCAACCCACTTTATTCAGCTAGCTAACTATGACACCATAGCTAACTAGCAAGCTAGCATCCAATAACAATAACACACCGTTTAGCACCAACACTTGGTCACAACAAACCACCAATAGTGTGATAACACACTAAACAGATCATTCGTGTCTGTGTCAAGTTCCTTTCATGACGCAGCAATGATTAGACGTTGGCTAGCTAGGACAAGTATATTGTATTTAGCTACTACCATACAGTTAGCTGGTCGTGTTGGGTAGCTAGCAATGGCCACTGTGTTGACTTTGTTTGAAGAACGGCTAGCTAGCTAGCTTCGTGCTACACCCGGCACACAATGGCTATTGTGTTGACTCTGACTCTGTTCGAAAAAACGGCTAGGTAGCTCGCTTCGTGCTACAGCCGGCACGGCCGAAGACACTGCCAAGACACTGCCAAGACACATATTGTAGTTAGCTACTACAGTACAGTTAGCTGGTCGTGTTGGGTAGCTAGCAATGGCCACTGTGTTGACTTTGTTTGAAGAACGGCTAGCTAGCTAGCTTCGTGCTACACCCGGCACACAATGGCTACTGTGTTGACTCTGACTCTGTTCGAAAAACGGCTAGTTAGCTCGCTTCGTGCTACAGCCGGCACGGCCGAAGACACTGCCAAGACACAGTAACTACCCACAACAACCCACGATGCCTAGCTATGACGCCGTAGCTAACTAGCAAGCTAGCATCCATTAACACACAATTTAGCACCAATACTTGGTTACAACAAACTGCCAAGAGTGTGTTAGCACACTAAACAGATAATTCAAGTCCGTGTCTAGTTCCTTTCATAACGCATAACGCAGCAAAAAATTAAACGTTGGCTAGCAGCACATTAACATTGGAAACAGCTCTCCAGCGTTGCTAATCGTTACCAGTAGCTACCCGCTAGCTAGCTAGCCTCGTGCTTCGATACTAACCTACAATTACCTACGGAAACCTACAATAACAACAATACTAACCTATAATAAATACAATACCTAACTACAGCTAACTACCTACCTACGATCTAATACATGGTTAAGCTTTACTCAACACCATATGAGAAGCTTACCTCCTGCTTACCTCCAGCTAGAGAAAATACTTTTTTTCCCTCACTGTATATCTTTTTAAAAAGTAATGGGCCCTGGTCAAAAGTAGTGCACTATTGGAGACGCAGCCATACTGTAGCAGTGCCATATCCCCGATACTGCAAAGCAATGAAGTATATTAACATTGTTGTTTTACAGAGATGTTTGTATACTTATATTTTTAAAGTATTTGTTTTGGGCTTTGGATGTACAGTGAGGGAAAAAAGTATTTGATCCCCTGCTGATTTTGTACGTTTGCCCACTGACAAAGAAATGATCAGTCTATCATTTTAATGGTAGGTTTATTTGAACAGTGAGAGACAGAATAACAACAAAAAAATCCAGAAAAACACATGTCAAAAATGTTATAAATTGATTTGCATTTTAATGAGGGAAATAAGTATTTGACCCCCTCTCAATCAGAAAGATTTCTGGCTCCCAGGTGTCTTTTATACAGGTAACGAGCTGAGATTAGGAGCACACTCTTAAAGGGAGTGCTCCTAATCTCAGTTTGTTACCTGTTTAAAAGACACCTGTCCACAGAAGCAATCAATCAATCAGATTCCAAACTCTCCACCATGGCCAAGACCAAAGAGCTCTCCAAGGATGTCAGGGACTGCCACTAGAGTTCCTGGTTCGAATCCAGGCTCTGTTGTAGCTGAGAGACCCATGGGGCAGCGCACAATTGTCCCAGCGCCGTCCAGGGTAGGGGAGGGAATGGCCGGCAGGGATGTAGCTCAGTTGGTAGAGCATGGCGTTTGCAACGCTAGGGTTGTGGGTTCGATTCCCATGGGGGGACAATATGAAAAATAAAAAAATAATGTATGCGCTCACTTACTGTGAAAGTGTTGTGGTCAGATGAGACCAAAATCGAGCTCTTTTCCATCAACTCAACTCGCAGTGTTTGGAGGAGGAGGAATGCTGCCTATGACCCCAAGAACACCATCCCCACCGTCAAACATGGAGGTGGAAACATTATGCTTTGGGGGTGTTTTTCTGCTAAGGGGACAGGACAACTTCACCGCATCAAAGGGACGATGGACGGGGCCATGTACCGTCAAATCTTGGGTGAGAACCTCCTTCCCTCAGCCAGGGCATTGAAAATGGGTCGTGGATGGGTATTCCAGCATGACAATGACCCAAAACAGACGGCCAAGGCAACAAAGGAGTGGCTCAAGAAGAAGCACATTAAGGTCCTGGAGTGGCCTAGCCAGTCTCCAGACCTTAATCCCATAGAAAATCTGTGGAGGGAGCTGAAGGTTCGAGTTGCCAAACGTCAGCCTCAAAACCTTAATGACTTGGAGAAGATCTGCAAAGAGGAGTGGGACAAAATCCCTCCTGAGATGTGTGCAAACTGGTGGCCAACTACAAGAAACGTCTGACCTCTGTGATTGCCAACAAGGGTTTTGTCACCAAGTACTAAGTCATGTTTTGCAGAGGGGTCAAATACTTGTTTCCCTCATTAAAATGCAAATCAATTTATAACATTTTTGACATGCGTTTTTCTTGATGTTTTGGTTGTTATTCTGTCTCTCACTGTTCAAATAAACCTACCATTAAAATTATAGACTGATCATGTCTTTGTCAGTGGGCAAACGTACAAAATCAGCAGGGGATCAAATACTTTTTTCCCTCACTGTAGCCTACACTGTTTTTTTATTTTTTTAAATTTTTTTTAAACCTTTATTTAACTAGGCATGTCAGTTAAGAACAAATTCTTATTTACAATGACGGCCTACACCGGCCAAACCAGGACGACGCTGGGCCAATTGTGTGCCGCCCTATAGTGTTGTTGTGTGATGAAGGATGTGTAATGTTTGAACAGGTGTCTGTATGCACTGACCATGTACTTGTGACTATTAACCAACCTGAATATCTTGCTTTTCATTAAATATATTCTACCACAAGATGCCTCCTATTTGACAACATGATACGTTTGGCCATAAACCTTACACTGATCCTAAAATATCTTATTTATAAGGAATATAGTGGTAGGTAGGTAAAAAGTAGTCGGTTTAATTTTCTTTTGAACGTTCAAGCCGTCATCATGCACAGATTTCCTTCGAGTTGGTTACCTCAAGGTTGTGCTACAGAGCAGGATATTTCTCTGGGGCAGACACTGCGCAAAGACCTTAGCTAAGATTGTTAGCTTGTATCTATTAGTGGTCCATAAACAATGTCTCTAATGTTCATTTAGTTATTTTATTGTACTATTGTTATTCTGCTGCCTCCACATTTGTGCCATGAGCTGTTTTTCACACACGCGCACGCTCACACACATGCACGTGTGTGAGCGTTGTCTTGCCACCGTGTGTGTGAGCGTGGTCTTAACACAGTGTCTGTTTGAGCTTGGTCTTAACACGGTGTCTGAGTGAGGGTCGTCTTGTCACCGCGTGTTTGAGCGTGGTCTTAACACGGTGTCTGAGTGAGGGTCGTCTTGTCACCGCGTGTTTGAGCGTGGTCTTAACACGGTGTCTGTGTGAGGGAGGTTTTGCCACTGTGTGTGTGAATATAGCATATTACTTTTTTATTTTATTACTTTATTATTTAATTTCTTAAAGTCATAATCTCATCTCTCAGGCAGTAGCAGCCAGACAACCATCGACCAATTGTTAAGTTGCGTCAATTCAAATCTGGTATTAGGAACAAAAGAGGTCAATACACGTCTTCTAAAATAGACTAGTATTTTAATTAATGCAAAACACTTCAATGGTAAATATGATGTTTGTTTATATATGGGTCCACTGAAATACCACGCAGGGCACTCAGAGAACTGATCCATTGTTCTAAGTTCTTCTCCAAATACTCTGACAGAGATAGTTCCCGCTCCCTGCTGGCCAATCAGAGTAGAGACTGAGCGTGGTTTAGACTTACTCAGCCTATCGTTGGCGCACAGGCTGGTCCCAGCCCCTTGGCGCTTCACTGTTGCCAGGTGTTTAGTTGTTTTGCAACTTCAGACATAGTCTGTTCCTCTCCACTGTAGCAGAACACATGTCCTTGAGCGCGGTTTAACAAAGAGGCACTGTGTATGTGTCTGTGAGAATCACAAGTCTGTCTCACCCTACTCCCTAACATTCCTCCCATGAATCACAGCTTGTTATGTTAAACAATTTATATCAGTACAGTACAAACCTATTATGTTTAATCATTAATGCATTCTTTCTAAGCTAGGCATCACATCTAGTTATAAGAAAATAGATCCCCCCACACAATCTAACATTATATCGGTGCTCTTGGCTAGCGAAAAGGGTAGCCAGTGATCATTGGGTTGCAACAGCTGCCCATGCTGCAGAGCTGTCTGATGAAATCAATATTTGAGTAGTTCTTCAAAGTAGTGAAGGCATACTTTCAAGACTGCTACAACTATCAATCCACTAGAGCTACCTCACGAACTGTCTCTATCCCTCTCGTCATTGTGTTGTTTACATTCCTCTCTCATGCTGTGTGCGGTGCTGGGAAGAATAGGCGCAATGGATTCTGGTCATTGTAGTTCATTTCCACGTTTTCTGCGCTGAACTAGGTTGAATATTTTCATTTTACATTTACATTTTAGTCATTTAGCAGACGCTCTTATCCAGAGCGACTTACAGTTAGTGAGTGCATACATTTTTCATACTACTACACATATGAAAGACTGAACCACACAGGCCAGTACCATATCCTACACATGGAGAGGAACCTAAAGGCACATGCAGTACCTAACCAATACTACTCATTTCGACAGACAGGGCAGGTGTGGACCAGTGCTGCCTTGGCTGCAGTCTTCTAGTCGCAGCTGCTCCCTTAGCAGCCGCCAGCTTGGCATCAGTCAACAAGTTCAACTTCAACTTGAGTGTGACATGTTTGGGCTGGTACAACTAGCTAGCAGGCTGTAAAATAACGAAATGAGGCTCCGATAAGTCATTTTCCAATTGCTTATTTGTGAAATATGTCCAACAACAATCGAATGGATTTACAGGATGGCAACATGTCGCAAGTTTGGAGAAAATAACGAGATGACTTGCCTAACAGTGGCCTGGACATTTGTGATATGTTAACGTTAATCACCAAAGACAAGTGTGTAAGATGGACTGCAGGAATTAGTTAGCTGCTGACTTTCGAGATGTGCTACTAGCTGTACATGTAAATATATGACCAAAAAGCACTGTAAGTTATCTACACCTACATATCAACATGGACATCAAGCCCTAGAAATAAGTTGTTAATATTTGCATGCTCTGTCATCACTTTTTAAGGTAAATTCACCTGCACATACATTTGAATGGCTAACCACACATAAACAGAGCTGATCATGTCACTAGCAAAGCAGGCACAAACGTGGTTCCCAACTCATGTCCAAGCCACTGTTCTCCAAGCAACTGACCTACAAGCTAAGGGTAAGCATGGCACCAACGACGCCTACGCTATCATCCAGCTGGGCAAAGAGAAGTACTCAACATCTGTGGCAGAGAAAACACTCAACCCAGTGTGGAGAGAAGAAGCCTCCTTTGAACTGCCTGGTCTGCTTCTGGAGGGCAATCCAGAAATCTACGAACTATGCCTTATTGTGATGCACAGGTCCCTGGTGGGGATGGATAAATTCCTGGGCCAGAGTACCATCAATCTCAATGAGATTTTTGATAACAAAGAGCGAAGGAAAACTGACTGGTACTCCTTGGACTCCAGGCCAGGGAAGAAGAGGAAGGAGAGAGGGAAGATCCAGGTCGGCATCCAGTTCGTGAGGAACAACATGACGGCCAGCATGTTTGACCTCTCCATAAAGGACAAGCCCCGCTCGCCCTTCACCAAACTCAAGGACAAGATGAAGGGCCGCAAGCACGACGGTGGTTTCTCCGACACCTCCTCAGCCATCCTGCCCCGCTCCGCCATGTGTGACTCGGAGACCCTTCGCCGGCCCAGTGCTCCGGACCAACAGCCCCAGCCAGAGCCCAAGGTCAAGAGACCCTTACTGGCCGGCTCCCATACGCTCTCTGCAGCCCACTCCATGTCCGACCTCATTGGCACCCACTTCCGCCCCCAAGCTGGACTCTATGAACTCCATCGGGCAGCTGGAGAAAGGGAGTGGTGCTGCCCTCACAGGCGCTCCCAGGGCGAGGTGCCAGGCTACCAGGACAACGAGGCGCACAGTGACCCCTTTTACTGATATCAGCGACAGCCTGCCGCAGAAGTACGCCACCCTCCCACGCAACCGCAACCCTTTGGAGGGGGAGAAGGGCCAGCTGTGGGACCGAGGGGAGAAGAAGGAGAAGAAGGAGAAGGTCAGCCTGCTGGAACGTGTGACCGGGAAGAAGGAGGGACGCAAGACCCACAACGGGGGTGTTCGGGCAGCTCTGGAGACCTGCGCACAACCAACCCCTTCAGCAGCGACTCTCAGGGCGACACCCAACCAACCAACCCCTTCCTCTCACACTACAAAGCAAGTGATAAAAATCCCACCACTAATGAAGACATCCGAAAGGCAAGCGAGAACCACGGCAAGAAACATGAGACAAAGCAGATGAGCGTGGCTTCCCTATAGCAACCTATCTTTCGATGAGGTGGTGCATGGGCTCATCAAGCAGAAGGAGGTGGTGAAAAAGAAGGACGCGCATATCCGTGAACTGGAAGACTACATTGATAACCTGCTGGTGCGCGTTATGGAGGAGACGCCGAGCATCCTACGGACACCCTACGAGCCCAAGAGGAAAGCGGGGAAAATCTCCAAAAAGAAGTAGGGTCCAAAAGATAGGGTCTTGTTACAGTGATGTCCCATCCTAGCCATTTAAAAATGTATTGTGGGTATAGAGCAAAAAAAATGAAGAGAAGGGGATTGACCCCCTTTATATCATCATTTTGATTTGATTTCTTTACAAACACTGTATTGATGCAGCTTATACAGTTTTATATGTTTGGTATGCTTTGATTTGAGTTTACACCAGTTTCCCCAACAGAAAATGATTGGGGAGTGAAGTACTATACCCGACTACATAAATATCTGACATTTGACTTGCATTTTAGCTAACCCCATGGCTGTCCCATAATGATAGATAGACTAACCTCTGAATCAGTTGCTGTAGAGTGATCCGCTCCTGCCTGACCGTTTTCCCAAGGTGGACACGTTTTCACAATAGTGTATACAATAGACCTGTGCACTTTCGCACACATATAACATGGGAAAAACACCGACAGCTTCTGAAGCGATTGTGTGTACATGGAACCACCATCAAGCTCGATTTGCATTTCAACACTAAGGCCATACAAATGTAATTAAATGTTTAACGGATGCCCCTCTTCACTTCTCTTAAATTTATTAATTTTTTAAACGTAAGATCAAGTCGTACTGAAAAATGGCATGTTTAGATTAAAAAAAATAAAAAAAGTCCTCAAAATTCCAAAATGAGATGATGCACAACTTCCTGTCGGATTATTGCTGAACTATGCCTATTTTTGCCCCCATTAGGCTAAAATCACTTGATTAGTTCGCTAGGTGTTGAACTATGGTCTCCCGAGTGGCGCAGTGGTCTAAGGCACTAGCTGTGCCACTAGAGATCCTGGTTCGAGTCCAGGCTCTGTCGCAGCCGGCAGCGACCGGAGACCCATGGGCGGTGCACAATTGGTCCAGCGTCGTCCAAGGTAGGGGAGGGTTTGGCTGGCAGGGATGTGGGATGTTTCCCACGGGGGGCCAGTATGAAAAAAAAATATATATATATATATTTAAAAAAATACATGCATTAACTGTAAGTCGCTCTGGATAAGAGCGTCTGCTAAATGACTAAAATGTAAAAAACATGTATTATATAGCAATACCATCAAAATGAATCCCCCTCCCCAAAAGAAAATTGTACCCATAGTACAGAATAATCTCTTAAATGGGTGGACATCTCAAATCTGAATGGCAGGAGTGTATAAGCTTTTGTTCCTGCCCAGCTCATACCTGATTACAAATCTTAGCCTATAACCGTGACTCGTTAAGTTAATTATTTAAGCCAGGTGTTAGAGCTGGAATGGGACAACACCCTTCATACACACTCCAGCTCTTCAGGACTTCCTGCAATGACTGTAACAGACCAAAGCAAGTGAATAGTGTTCCAGGTTGAAACAGCTTACCTAGTTGAGAGGTGATAAGACTCAGGCACACCCATTGGTTCTTTGCCTCATTTTCCTATTGAAAACTATTTATATTTTTATTTATTTTTATTTCACCTTTATTTAACCAGGTAAGCCAGTTGAGAACAGGTTCTCATTTACAACTGCGACCTGGCCAAGATAAAGCAAAGTAGTGCAATAAAAACAACACAGAGTTACATATGGGGTAAAAAACATAAAGTCAAAAATACAACAGAAAATATATATACAGTGTGTGCAAATGTAGCAAGTTATGGAGGTAAGGCAATAAATAGGCTATAGTGCAGAATAATTACAATAGTATTAACACTGGAATGCTAGATGTGCAAGAGATTATGTGCAAATAGAGATACTGGGGTGCAAAAGAGCAAAATAAATAACAATATGGGGATGAGGTAGTTGGGTGGGCTAATTTCAGATGGGCTGTGTACAGGTGCAGTGATCGGTAAGGTGCTCTGACAACTGATGCTTAAAGTTATTGAGGGAGATAAGAGTCTCCAGCTTCAGAGATTTTTGCAATTCGTTCCAGTCATTGGCAGCAGAGAACTGGAAGGAATGGCGGCCAAAGGAGGTGTTGGCTTTGGGAATGACCAGTGAGATAAACCTGCTGGAGCGCAGACTACGGGTGGGTGCTGCTATGGTGACCAATGAGCTAAGATAAGGCGGGGATTTGCCTAGCAGTGATTTATAGATGGCCTGGAGCCAGTGGGTTTGACGACGAACATGTAGTGAGGACCAGCCAACAAGAGCGTACAGGTCACAGTGGTGGGTAGTGTATGGGGCTTTGGAGACAAAACGGATGGCACTGTGATAGACTACATCCAATTTGCTGAGTAGAGTGTTGGAGGCTATTTTGTAAATGACATCGCCGAAGTCAAGGATCGGTAGGATAGTCAGTTTTACGAGGGCATGTTTGGCAGCATGAGTGAAGGAGGCTTTGTTGCGAAATAGGAAGCCGATTCTAGATTTAACTTTGGATTGGAGATTCTTTATGTGAGTCTGGAAGTTGAGTTTACAGTCTAACCAGACACCTAGGTATTTGTAGTTGTCCACATACTCTAGGTCAGACCCGTCGAGAGTGGTGATTCTAGTCGGGTGGGCGGGTGCCAGCAGCGTTCGATTGAAAAGCATGCATTTAGTTTTACTAGTGTTTAAGAGCAGTTGGAGGCTACTGAAGGATTGTTGTATGGCATTGAAGCTCGTTTGGAGGTTTGTTAACACAGTGTCCAATGAAGGGCCAGATGTATACAAAATGATGTCGTCTGCGTAGAGGTGGATCTGAGAGTCACCAGCAGCAAGAGCGACATCATTGATATACACGGAGAAAAGTGTCGGCCCAAGAATTGAACCCTGTGGCACCCCCATAGAGACTGCCATAGGTCCAGACAACAGGCCCTCCGATTTGACACACTGAACTCTATCTGAGAAGTAGTTGGTGAACCAGGCGAGGCAGTCATTTGAGAAACCAAGGCTATTTAGTCTGCCAATAAGAATGCGGTGGTTGACAGAGTCGAAAGCCTTGGCCAGGTCGATGAAGACGGCTGCACAGTACTGTCTATTATCAATCGCGGTTATAATATCGTTTAGGACCTTGAGCGTGGCTGAAGTGCACCCGTGACCAGCTCGGAAACCGGATTGCATAGCGGAGAAGGTACGGTGGTATTCGAAATGGTCGGTGATCTGTTTGTTAACTTGGCTTTCAAATACTTTCGAAAGGCAGGGCAGGATGGATATAGGTCTGTAGCAGTTTGGATCTAGAGTGTCACCCCCTTTGAAGAGGGGGATGACCGCGGCAGCTTTCCAATCTCTGGGGATCTCAGACGTTATGAAAGAGAGGTTGAACAGACTAGTAATAGGGGTTGCGACAATTTCGGCGGCTAGTTTTAGAAAGAAAGGGTCCAGATTGTCTAGCCCAGCTGATTTGTAGGGGTCCAGATTTTGCAGCGCTTTCAAAACATCAGCTGTCTGAATTTGTGTGAAGGAGAAGCGGGTGGGGCATGGGCAAGTTGCAGCAGAGGGTGCAGAGTTGGTGGCCGGGTTAGTGGTAGCCAGATGGAAAGCATGGCCAGCTGTAGCAAAATGCTTGTTGAAATTCTCGATTATTGTAGATTTATCGGTGGTGATAGTGTTTCCTAGCCTCAGTGCAGTGGGCAGCTGGGAGGAAGTGCTCTTATTCTCTAGAGAAACGGCGCAAAAAAATTACAAACTAAATGGAATTCAAGTAATTGAACCGGCGTCTGTCAATTAGTTGTTTAATAATTCATTAAGCGCTCAGCACGAGAAAACAGTTAGCAAGGCATCAGTATCACATCACACTGAGAAAACAGACTTTACCCCAGGCAGCAAAACAGGGCGCAGCATCACAATATACTTGGGCCAAGGCTCCTGAGACATAACATCTGGGGTGTATTCAGTGAGGTGAAACATTCAGAACCATAGCATTAGAATACAGGATCTCTATGTTCAGAACATTGCGGATAGAAATGTAATTTGTATTTGTATTTATTAAGGATCCAAATTAGCTGCTGCCAAGGGAGCAGCTACTCTTCCTGGGGTCCTGCAACATTAAGGCAGTTATATACAGTACAAAATATTACATGACATATCTACCACATATCTACAATACAAAATCCATGTGTACGTGTGTGTAGAGTGCGTGTGATATCAAATCAAATCCAATGTTATTTGTCACATGCGCCGAATACAACAGGTGTAGTAGACCTTACAGTGAAATGCTTACTTACAAGGCCTTAACCAACAATTCAGTTTTAAGAAAAATAAGTGTTAAGTAAAAAATAAATAAGTTTAAAAAAACAACAACACTTTTTTAAATTAAAATAAATAAATAAATACAATTAACAAATAATTAAAGAGCATCAGTAAAATAACAGTAGCGAGACTATATATAATGTGTCTGTGCCTGTGTGTCTCTACTGCTAGCATTAGTTACCTGATGTGGAATAGAGTTCCATGTAGCCATGGCTTTATGTAGTACTGTGCGCCTCCCATAGTCTGCACTGGACTTTGGGATTGTGAAGAGACCTCTGGTGGCATGTCTGTAATTGAATTCTGATTGACTGAATATCATATCTGTTCTATAGTGAACGAAAATATAAACGCAACATGTAAAGTGTTGGTCCCATTTTTCATGATTTGAAATAAAAGATCACAGAAATGTTCCATATTCACAAAAAGTTTATTTCTCTCAAATTTTGTCCACAAATGTGTTTACATCCCTGTTAGTGAGCATTTTTCCTTTGCCAAGATAATCCATCCACCTGACAGGTGTGGCATATCAAGAAGCTGATGAAACAGCATGATCATTACACAGGTGCACCTTGTGCTGGGGACAATAAAAGGCCACAAATGTGCAGTTTTGTCACGGCAGTGGCATGGCAACTGTGCTTGAATCCGAAAGTGCAGCAAGTGAAGTGTGTGATAATGAATGGAAAATATCCCAGGAGTGGTCAGTACACGTCGCCTGACCCGTATGGTAAATGGAAGGAAGGAGAAAAGCCAGTCGATATTATTGTCGTTTGAGGAGACTCTACCTGAATATGTGAAGCTTGGATATGTGAGGTATGTCATGAGAGCATTTGTGTCCAAACCATTACAGAAGTATGATATTGAGGAATCTGTGAATGGAAAGTGTTGCAACTATGGTGGGTATCATACTCCGGACTTCCTTGAGTGCCCTGTTAGGGTGAAGGAGGTCGAGGTGTCAAGGATCAGGGCTGCGCAGCGGATCTCCTATGTGGAGGCGGTGAAGAGAGTCTAAGGGGCAAGAGGCAACAGTGTTGAAGATATGGCTGTGGATGCATTGCAACCAGTTGCTAGTGTTTTAAGTCCATCGGGTGATCTGGATACACTCATTGTGAAGAAGGTGGATTTTGTGGCATTTATAGCCACAGTGATTAATTGTACAGCACAAGTGTCTAAGAAGTCCAAGAAGATGGATATCATTATATCTGCTGCTGATAAGTTTTTGGGGCTCCAAGACTTCACGGCAGAAGCACTACAAGGACTATTGTCGCTAGGAAATGTCCCGCCCTCTGCCACTTCTGAGCCTGTGTTGGGACCTGATTAGAATTAGTTTATTATTACAGAAAAGCAGGTTGATTTTGTTTAGTTAATTTCTTTTTTGGTAGTTTGTATGATATTTTCTTTATTTATTTTCCTTTTTGGGATCCTTGTTATCCACCTGCACAGTAGGTGGCGGAATGCACATCCAATTGTTGCCAACGCCATTATACCATAGAAGAAGAAGGTTCAAGACAAACTGTTGCACACTGTTATCGCTGCCAGGAATCTCCACCAGAGCTGTTGCTAGAGAATTGAATGTTAATTTCTCTACCATAAACTGCTTCCAACGTCGTTTTAGAAAATTTGGCAGTACGTCCAACCGGCCTCACAACTGCAGGCCATGTGTAACCACACCAGCCCAGGAACTCCACATCCAGCTTCTTCACCGGCGGGATGGTCTGAGACCAGTCACCCGGACAGCTGATAAAACTGTGGGTTTGCACAACCGAAGAATGTCTGCACAAACTGTCAGAAACCGTCTCAGGGAAGCTAATCTGCATGCTCGTTGTCCTCACCAGGGTCTTGACCTGACTGCAGTTTGGCGTTGTAACTGACTTCAGTGGGAAAATGCTCACCTTCGATGGCCACTGGCACGCTGGAGAAGTGTGTTTTTCATGGATGAATCCCGGTTTCAACTGGTCTGGGCAGATGGCAGACAGTGTGTATGGAGTCGTGTGGGCGAGCGGTTTGCTGATGTTAGCAAACCATTCTCTTGAGTAGGTTCTTGTGAGGACGAGAGTGTGGAGAACGTATAAAACATTGCATTTGATAAGCGTTCGCACTCCCCCTTCTGTATTACCTCACGCTGCACATCCCCATTCACTGAATCTTCTTCTAGCCAGGACAATGGCAACAATAGAAACAAAACAATATATCACAAAGCAAACGTTTTACTTCACAATTATCAGCTAGCTCTATGTGAATCATAATAATCTAGCTAGCCAGATAGTTAAACAGGCAAAAATGACCTAAAACTAATGTTATACAAGATAGATGTACATTTTTCATGGGTAGCTAGCTACCAATTCTACGTAGCTAGCTTGCTAGCCAGTTAGCCCTATTGATTTACTATGGATTTACACATTCTCTGAACTTTCTTCCAGCCAGGACAATGGCAATAGAGGCCAAACAAGATATACACAAAGCAAACGTTTTACTTCACAATTATCAGCTAGCTCTATGTGAATCATAATAATGTAGCTAACCAGATAGTTGAACAGGCAAAAATGACCTAAAACTAATGGTCTTTGTGGTTAGCTAACAATTCTTCATGGATATCTGGCTAGCCAGTTAACCCTATTGACTTGCTATGGGTTTGCGATTTACACACACTACAGTGGGTATTGTAGACAGGTAAACATGGCAAAATTAACACAGCATGTATTTATAAACATATCAAGATAAAATATTGCAGTCAGGCAACATATGAGATGCGAATATGCAACATTTCATTCCAAAGTCGGAGTGTATTTTCTCTCGCATCAGCTCAAATAATGGCCGCCATTGACTTCAAGAAATGTAGCAAAAATTTTTACATGGTTGCATCATATTTCTGAGCATTCTTTCCGTTGAAGCTTGCATGCTTCAAAATACAGTTGAAGTCGGAAGTTTACATACACTTAGGTTGGAGTCATTAAAACTCGTTTTTCAACCACTCCGCAAATTTCTTGTTAACAAACTATAGTGTTGGCAAGTCGGTTAGGACATCTACTTTGTGCATGACACAAGTAATTTTTCCAATAATTGTTTACAGACAGATTATTTCACTTATAATTCACTGTATCACAATTCCAGTGGGTCAGAAGTTTACATATGTAACCGGTGTGAAATGGCTAGCTAGCTAGCGGTGCGCGCTAGTAGCATTTCAATCGGTGACGTCACTCGCTGTCCTCTGGTCTGATGAAAAAAAAAAAAACAGAACTGTTTGGCCATAAGGACCATCATTATGTTTGGAGGAAAAGGGGGTAGGCTTGCAAGCCGAAGAACACCATCCCAACCGTGAAGCACGGGGGTGGCTGCATCCTGCTGTGGGACTGGTGCACTTAACAAAATAGATGGCATCATGAGGAAGGAAAATTATGTGGATATATTGAAGCAACATCTCAAGACATCAGTCAGGAAGTTAAAATTTGGTCGCAAATGGGTCTTCCAAATGGACAGTGACCCCAAGCATACTTCAAAAGTTGTGGCAAAATGGCTTAAGGACAACAAAGTCAAGGTATTGGAGTGGCCATCACAAAGCCCTGACCTCAATCCTATAGAAAATGTGTGGGCAGAACTGAAAAAGCGTGTGCGAGCAAGGAGGCGTACAAACCTGACTCAGTTACACCAGCTCTGTCAGGAGGAATCGGCCAAAATTCACCCAACTTATTGTGGGAAGCTTGTTGAAGGCTACCTGAAACGTTTGACCCAAGTTAAACAATTGAAAGGCAATGCTACCAAATACTCATTGAGTGTATGTAAACTTCTAACCCACTGGGAATGTGATGAAAGAAATTAAAGCTGAAATAAATCATTCTCTCTACTATTATTCTGACATTTCACATTCTTAAAATAAAGTGGTGATCCTAACTGACCTAAGAATTTGAATTTTTACTAGGATTAAATGTCAGGAATTGTGAAAAACTGAGTTTAAATGTATTTGGCTAAGGTGTTGTCAAAGGCTGAGGTGTATGTGGTGTGGGAGTCAGGCGCAGGACACCGAAGCTAAGTCCAACAAAGTTTACTGGTGAAACTACAAGGCAAAGACACAGTAAACGGCCTCAAGACAGAGGCGAGCTATACGCAAACAATGCGTAAAACAATAAACAACGAAACAGATACAAAACACGCAGCACTACGGACAGGCGAAAAACAACACACAACCTAACCAATACAACACAGGCAACTTATAGAACACGTAATCAGACACAAACGGACACAGGTGTGACAGACAGACAAAAGCAATCACACATAGAAACATTCAACGGTGGCAGCTAGTACTCCGGTGACGACGAACGCCGAAGCCTGCCCGAACTAGGAGGAGGAGCAGCCTCGGCAGAATCCGTGACAGTACCCCCCCTTGACGCGCGGCTCCAGCCGTGCGCCGACCCCGGCCTCGGGGACGGCCAGGAGGATGCGGACCCGGGCGCGTGGGATGCCCATGGTGGAACTCCGTCAGGAGGGATGGATCTAGGATGTCCCTCCTAGGCACCCAGCACCGTTCCTCCAGACCGTACCCCTCCCACTCCACGAGATACTGGAGACCACTCATCCGGCGCCTCGAGTCCAAGATGGTCCGGACCCTGTACGCCGGGGCCCCCTCGATGTCCAAAGGGGGCGGAGGGGTCTCTCCTATCTCATGTTCTTGGAGTGGGCCAGCTACCACCGGCCTGAGAAGAGACACATGGAACGAGGGGTTAACATTATTGTACTCAATAGGCAGTTGTAACCTGTAACACACCTCGTTCAATCTTCTCAGGACTTTAAAGGGCCCCACAAACCGCCGACCCAGCTTCCGGCAGGGCAGGCGGAGGGGCAGGTTTCGAGTTGAGAGCCAGACTCGATCTCCCGGTGCGTACACCGGTCCCTCACTGCGGTGGCGATCGGCGCTCGCCTTTTGTCGACGGATGGCCCGCTGCAGATGGACATGGGCAGCGTCCCACGTCTCCTCCGAGCGCCGAATCCACTCATCCACCGCAGGGGCCTCGATCTGGCTCTCGTGCCAAGGTGCCAGGACCGGCTGATACCCTAAAACACACTGGAAAGGTGTTAAATTGGTGGAGGAGTGGCGGAGAGAGTTCTGGGCCATCTCTGCCCAGGGGATATACCTAGACCACTCCTCCGGCCGGCCCTGGCAATAGGACCTCAGAAACCTACCCACATCCTGGTTGACTCGTTCAACCTGCCCATTGCTCTCTGGGTGGTACCCCGAGGTAAGGCTCACCGAGACCCCCAAGCGTTCCATGAACGCCCCCCAGACTCTGGAGGTGAACTGGGGACCTCGGTCAGACACAATATCCTCGGGGACCCCATAGTGCCGGAACACGTGGGTAAATAGGGCCTCAGCGGTCTGTAGGGCAGTAGGGAGACCCGGCATTGGGAGGAGACGACAGGCCTTAGAAAACCGATCCACAACGACCAAAATGGTGGTATTCCCCTGGGAGGGGGGTAGGTCGGTCACAAAATCCACCGAGAGGTGGGACCATGGTCGTTGTGGAACGGGCAGGGGATGTAACTTTCCCCTGGGCAAATGTCTAGGTGCCTTACACTGGGCGCACACCGAGCAGGAGGAGACATAAACCCTCACACCCTTAGCTAACGTTGGCCACCAGTATTTCATGCTAAGGCAGTGCACTGTCCGGCCAATACCTGGATGTCCAGAGGAGGGTGATGTATGAGCCCAATAGATAAGGTGATCACGAACCTCGAGCGGAACGTACGTCCGCCCCACAGGACACTCGGGGGGAGTAGGGTCGGTACGCAGTGCCCGCTCGATCTCCGCATCGACCTCCCACACCACCGGAGCCACCAGACAAGACTCCGGCAGTATGGGAGTAGGTTCAATGGACCTCTCCTCTGTGTCATACCGCCGGGACAGGGCGTCTGCCTTACCGTTCTGGGACCCTGGGATGTATGTGATCTTAAAAACAAACCGGGTCAGGAACATGTTCCACCTAGCCTGACGAGGGTTCAATCTCCTAGCTGCCCGGATGTACTCCAGGTTACGGTGGTCAGTCAGAATGAGGAAAGGGTGTTGAGCCCCCTCAAGCCAATGCCTCCACACCTTTAGGGCCTGGACTACAGCTAACAGCTCCCTGTCCCCTACGTCATAATTACGCTCCGCCGAGCTGAGCTTCTTAGAATAGAACGCACAGGGGCGGAGCTTAGGTGGCGTGCCGGACCGTTGAGACAGGACTGCCCCAATACCGGCCTCGGACGCGTCTACCTCTACTTGGAATGGTAAAGAGGGATCCGGATGCGCCAGCACCGGAGCCGAGGTGAACAGGTTTTTCAGTTTGACAAATGCCCTGTCCGCCTCAGCTGACCACTGCAAGCGAACCGGACCCCCCTTTAACAGGGACGTAATGGGAGCTGCAACCTGTCCAAAGCCCCCGGATAAACCTCCGGTAGTAATTAGCAAAACCCAAAAACTGCTGCACCTCTTTTACAGTGGTTGGAGTTTGCCAATTACGCACGGCCGACACACGGTCAACCTCTATCTTCACACCAGACGCGGACAACCGATAACCCAAAAAGGAGACGGACTCCTGGAAGAACAAGCATTTCTCTGCCTTGGCATACAAGTCATGCTCCAACAGTCTCCTCAACACTCGGCGCACCAGGGCTACATGCTCGGCTCGTGTAGAAGAGTACACTAGGATGTCGTCGATGTATACTACCACACCCTGCCCATGCATGTCCCGGAAAATCTCGTCAACAAAGGATTGGAAGACTGAAGGAGCATTCATTAACCCGTATGGCATGACGAGATACTCGTAATGACCCGAGGTGGTGCTAAATGCTGTTTTCCATTCATCCCCCCTCCCTAATGCGCACCAGATTGTACGCGCTCCTGAGATCCAACTTTGTGAAGAACCGCGCTCCGCGTAATGATTCCGTCATAGTCGCAATCAGTGGAAGAGGGTAACTGTACTTAACTGTGATCTGATTGAGACTACGGTAATCAATACACGGGCGCAAACCCCCGTCCTTCTTCTTCACAAAAAAGAAACTTGAGGAAACCGGGGAAGTGGAGGACCGTATGTATCCCTGTGCCAAGGACTCGGCTATGTAAGTCTCCATAGCCGCAGTCTCCTCTTGAGACAGGGGATACACACGGCTCCGCGGAAGTGCCGCTCCTGTTTGGAGATCTATCGCACAATCCCCCTGTCTATGAGGTGGTAGCCGTGTTGCCCTCGTTTTGCTGAACACAAGTGCTAAATCCTCATATTCAGGGGGAATGCGCATTGCGGGCACTTGGTTCGGACTCTCTACCGAGGTCGCCCCTAAGGAAACACCTAGACATCTCCCTACACACTGGGCAGACCACTCCATAAGAGCCCTCTGTTGCCATGCAATGGTAGGATCATGGGCGCTTAACCAGGGAAGCCCCAGCACCACGGGATACGCAGGAGAGTCAAACAGATAAAACTGAATGATCTCCTCATGACCCCCCTGCGTCGTCATCTTAAGTGGTGCTGTGACTTCTCTGATCAACCCCGACCCCAACGGCCGGCTGTCTAGGGCATGAACAGGAAAGGGGGCTTCTACCGGCCGAAGGGGAATTCCTAACCTATAACAAAATGCACGATCAACAAAATTCCCAGCTGCGCCTGAATCTACTAGCGCCTTATGCTGGGAATGAGGTGCCACCTGTGGAAATCTCACAGGTATACACATGTGACCAACAGAGAGCCCTGGGTAAGTGGGGCGCCTACTCACCTGGAATGACTCCCCAGTGCGTGACCTGTTGTCCCCTCTCCCAGGAGACCCTCCCCAGCACCTGGCCGCGGTGTGTCCTCCACGGCCACAGTTGGTGCAGGGGATGGCCCCCCTCGGGTTCTCTCTCCTCCTCTCTCTAGCGCCAGCACCTCCGAGCTCCATGGGAATCGGCTCGGAGGTGCTGGAGGGTGGAATGGACAACCCCCACTCGGGACGTCCGCGGGTAGCCAGCAGGGTGTCGAGACAGATGGAGATGTCCACCAACTGGTCGAAGGATAGGCTGGTGTCCCTGCAGGCCAGCTCACGACGAACGTCCTCTCGTAGGCTACACCGGTAATGGTCGATGAGGGCCCTCTCATTCCACCCCGCATCCGCCGCTAGAGTCCGGAACTCCAGGGCGAACTCCTGTGCGCTCCTCTTCCCCTGTCGGAGGTGGAACAGACGCTCCCCCGCCGCCTTCCCCTCAGGTGGATGATCGAAGACAGTCCTGAAGCGGCGGGAGAACTCTGCGTAGGTGATGGTAGCGGCGTCTATTCCCCTCCATTCGGCGTTGGCCCACTCCAACGCCTTGCCGGATAGACAGGAGATGAGGGCGGAGACGCTCTCGTATCCCGAGGGCGCTGGGTGTATGGTGGCCAGGTAGAGTTCCACCTGCAGGAGGAACCCCTGACACCCGGCTGCAGAACCATCATATGCCCTCGGGAGCGAGAGCCGAATGCCACTGGGTCCCGGTGCTGAGAGAGGAGGACTGGCCGTTGGTGACGGGATGGTGTGAGAAGGCGTGGGCACCTCTCCCGTAACCAACCGGCGCAGAGTGTTGGACACCTCGTTCATGGCGGCCCCAAGTTGCCGGATCATGGTGTCTTGGTCGCTGATCCGATCCTCCAGCGACTTGGGTGCCGCCACTGCTCCTGCTGACTCCATACTGGTGTGTTGTTCTGTCAAAGGCTGAGGTGTATGTGGTGTGGGAGTCAGGCGCAGGACACCGAAGCTAAGTCCAACAAAGTTTACTGGTGAAACTACAAGGCAAAGACACAGTAAACAGCCTCAAGAAAAACAGAGGCGAGCTATACGCAAACAATGCGTAAAACAATAAACAACGAAACAGATACAAAACACGCAGCACTACGGACAGGCGAAAAACAACACACAACCTAATCAATACAACACAGGCAACTTATAGAACACGTAATCAGACACAAACGGACACAGGTGTGACAGACAGACAAAAGCAATCACACATAGAAACATTCAACGGTGGCAGCTAGTACTCCGGGGACGACGAACGCCGAAGCCTGCCCGAACTAGGAGGAGGAGCAGCCTCGGCAGAATCCGTGACAGGTGTATGTAAACTTCCGACTTTAACTGTATGTACAAACGGAGTACGCATTCGAGAAATGCCCTCCGGGCTCCGTTTCACATACTTTGATTTGGACTCATCCTTCGACCTTCCCGTGCTCCAATTTACGTGCTCAGGCAGGGTAGTATGCATTTTGAGAAACACCCCTTGTCACTGAGAATATGTTCCTCATTTGAAACAGGTGGCACAACACACATATCTTCTGACATGCTCCTCTTAGTGAAATTTCACAGTTCCTCATTTCACTTTCATGTTTAAAATAAACTGGTAGTGTTGTTGTCGAGAACTCACACACACTCACACACAGACTCACGTTAACACACACACAAAGACTCACGAAGATATTCACATACATGTACACACACACACATATCGTTCAATAATCTACATGGCAAAGTATGATGACAGTATGCAATGTGATGAAATGTTTCCAATCTACACCATTATTATTTTCAAAATTCTTCAAGCTCTGTCAAATTAGTTGTTGATCATTGCTAGACAACAATTTTCAGGGCTTACCATTTTCAGGACATCTACTTTGTGCATGACACAAGTAATTTTTCCAATAATTGTTTACAGACAGATTATTTCACTTATAATTCACTGTATCACAATTCCAGTGGGTCAGAAGTTTACATATGTAACCGGTGTGAAATGGCTAGCTAGCTAGCGGTGCGCGCTAGTAGCATTTCAATCGGTGACGTCACTCGCTGTCCTCTGGTCTGATGAAAAAAAAAAACAGAACTGTTTGGCCATAAGGACCATCATTATGTTTGGAGGAAAAGGGGGTAGGCTTGCAAGCCGAAGAACACCATCCCAACCGTGAAGCACGGGGGTGGCAGCATCATGCTGTGGGACTGGTGCACTTCACAAAATAGATGGCATCATGAGGAAGGATATATTGAAGCAACATCTCAAGACATCAGTCAGGAAGTTAAAATTTGGTCGCAAATGGGTCTTCCAAATGGACAGTGACCCCAAGCATACTTCAAAAGTTGTGGCAAAATGGCTTAAGGACAACAAAGTCAAGGTATTGGAGTGGCCATCACAAAGCCCTGACCTCAATCCTATAGAAAATGTGTGGGCAGAACTGAAAAAGCGTGTGCGGGCAAGGAGGCGTACAAACCTGACTCAGTTACACCAGCTCTTTCAGGAGGAATCGGCCAAAATTCACCCAACTTATTGTGGGAAGCTTGTTGAAGGCTACCTGAAACGTTTGACCCAAGTTAAACAATTGAAAGGCAATGCTACCAAATACTCATTGAGTGTATGTAAACTTCTAACCCACTGGGAATGTGATGAAAGAAATTAAAGCTGAAATAAATCATTCTCTCTACTATTATTCTGACATTTCACATTCTTAAAATAAAGTGGTGATCCTAACTGACCTAAGAATTTGAATTTTTACTAGGATTAAATGTCAGGAATTGTGAAAAACTGAGTTTAAATGTATTTGGCTAAGGTGTATGTAAACTTCCGACTTTAACACATACATGTACACACACACATATCGTTCAATAATCTACATGGCAAAGTATGATGACAGTATGCAATGTGATGAAATGTTTCCAATCCACACCATTATTATTTTCAAAATTCTTCAAGCTCTGTCAAATTAGTTGTTGATCATTGCTAGACAACAATTTTTAGGGCTTACCATACGGCCTCATGGTGAAATCCCTAAGCGGTTTCCTTCCTCTCCGGCAACTGAGTTAGGAAGGACGCCTGTATCTTTGTAGTGATTGGGTGTATTGATACACCATCCGAAGTGTAATTAATAACTTCACCCTGCTCAAAGGGATATTCAATGTCCGTTTTTTTTACCCATCTACCAATAGGTGCCCTTCTTTGCAAGCCATTGGAAAACCTCCCTGGTCTTTGTGGTTGAATCTGTGTTTGAAATTCACTGCTCGACTGAGGGACCTTACATATAATTCATTGTATATGTGGAGTACAGAGATGAGGTAGTCATTCAAAAATCATATTAAACACTATTATTGCACACTGAGTGAGTCCATGTAATGTATTATGTGACTTATTAAGCAAATGTTTACTCCTGAACTTATTTAGGCTTCCTTAACAAAGAAGTTGAATACTTATTGACTCAAGACATTTCAGTTTAGAAAAACATAATTCCACTTTGACATTATAGGGTAGTACAGTGCCTTTGTAAAGTATTCAGACCCCTTGACTTTTTCCACAGTTTGTTACGTTACAGCCTTATTCAAAAAAATTATTTTTTTATCCCCCTCATCAATCTACACACAATAGCCCGTAATGACAAAGCAAAAACAGGTTCTTAGAAATGTTTGCTAATATATTACAAATAAGAAACTGAAATATCACATTTACATAAGTATTCAAACCCTTTACTCAGTACTTTGTTGAAGCACCTTTGGCAGCGATTACAGCATCAAGTCTTCTTAGGTATGACGCTAAAAACTTGGCACACCTGTATTTGGGGAGTTTCTCCCATTCTTCTCTGCAGATCCTCTCAAGCTCTGTCAGGTTGGATGGGGAGCATTGCTGCACAGCTATGTTCAGGTCTCTCCAGAGATGTTCGATTGGGTTCTAGTCCGGGTTCTGGCTGGGCCACACAAAGAAATTCAGAGACTTGTCCCGAAGCCACTCCTGCATTGTCTTGGCTGTGTGCTTAGGGTTGTTGTCCTGTTGGAAGGTGAACCTTCACCTCAGTCTGAGGTCCTGAGTGCTCTGGAGCAGGTTTTCATTAAGGATCTCTCTGTACTTTGCTCCGTTCATCTTTGCCTCGATCCGGACTAGTCTCCCAGTCCCTGCCACTGAAAAACATCCCCACAGCATGATGCTGCCACCACCATGCTTCACCGTAGGGATGGTGCCAGGTTTACTCCAGATGTGAGGCTTGGCATTCAGGCTAAAGAGTTCAATCTTGGTTTCATCAGACCAGATAATCTTGTTTCTCATGGTCTGAGAGTCTTTAGGTGCCTTTTGGCAAACTCCAACGGGCTGTCATGTGCCTTTTACTGAGGAGTGGCTTCCGTCTGGCCACTCTACCATAAAGGCCTGATTGGTGGAGTGCTGCAGAGATGGTTGTCCTTCTGGAAGGTTCTCCCATCTCCACAGAGGAACTCTAGAGCTCTGTCAGAGTGACTACCGGGTTCTTGGTCACCTCCCTGACCAAGGCCCTTCTCCCCCGATTGCTCAGTTTGGCCAGGAAGAGTCTTGGTGGTTCCAAACTTCTTCCATTTAAGAATGATGGAGGCCACTGTGTTCTTGGGGACCTTCAATGCTGCAGAAATGTTTGGTACACTTCCCCAGATCTGTGCCTCAACACAATCCTGTCTCGGAGCTCTATGGACAATTCCTTCAACCTCATGAGCTTAGTTCAACTAGGGTTGCAAAGCTACCTGTAATTTACCAAAGTTAACGGAATCTTGGGTCATTTTGGTAATTAACAGAACATCTATGGCAATCTATGGTAACTTTTGTAATTTATACTTGAATAACTTAAAAAATATATATTCATATATAGTATCGATTTTTTATATCTGTGTCCATGTTGTCCATGAGTTTCTAATAGATAGACCATATGGTTCAAGAGAAAATAGCTCAATTAATGAAAAAAGCATCTAATCAACAATGGAATTATTTTCCATTAACTCTGCAACTCTTCCAACTATTTACTTTTTTCACAACTGCCACCAGTTTGAAGCCAAAACATTGACAACAAATGAATATTGATGTAGAAAAAAAAAAAGTGTGTAAATATTTTTTTTTATAGATATTTCATGCTTAAACCCTCATATTAAACACCAATGGTATTCACTAAGTTGATGGTTTATATTTAGGATAATGTTTTCAAATAAAATCATCTTATTTAATTATTTCATATATTGTACATGTGATAAGGCCACACAGAAGGCCATAAATAATTACAGACACCTGTGATAATCTGAAGTACCCAAAAATGCAACTAGATTTAATCTTACAAAATTCCAAATAAACCTTGAAAGTTACAAAAATTCTGGTAGTTTACTGGTAAACCTCAAACGTTTCCAGTAATATCTTAGCTAGCACATTTGGTTCCTTGTGGGAACGTACGTTTTTGGTTTCCCATTGGTCCTGGGAACAAAGCCACACACAAACGGAAATTAATCTGTTTAGGCATTAATCAGCAAACACATTTCTTTTTTTATTGTGGCATGGCGTCAGTGAGAGTCAAACCTATGATCTTCTTTTCTCTAGCCTTCACTGATACAAAGCTGTTAATTTTAGTCTATTTAATTAGACCCCATATCAAAGGAAACAAGCGCTCATTAAGATCGGGTGTGTCCAATTAGAGGGCGCGGACAACACACCTGAACACACTTAACAAGATAGAGGATAGAGAGAGTTTTGTTGACGCTGAGAACAGAATGTATATGTTTTTAAATAACATTCTTAGAACATTCTTTGAATATTACTAATGTTTTCTTGTGTTTTTTATGGAAAGTTTTCTTAATGTTCTGAGAACATGACTTTAAATAGAACCATGAGGAAACCTGCAGAAAACATTATGCTGTAGTACTGAAATTCCCACAGAAGAATGTTGTTTCTTAACATTCTCGGAACGTTCTAAGAACATAATTTTAAATAGAACCATAAGGAAACCTGTAGAAAACGTTATGCTGAAGTACTGAAATTCCCACCTAAGAAACATGGTTCTCAGAATGTTATGTGCTAGCTGGGTATCCTGTACCATTCCCAGAACATTGTGGGAAGGTTGTATGCAAAATAACCATAGGACAACCATGCTCTCACCAAGCTCTAAGAAACATATGGAACGTTTTGTGCTAGCTGGAATACCCTCCATTTGCAACCCAAGTCGTACCCCATCAGAACCCAAAGTATACGTTTATTTTACTTCAATGTTTGTAAATAATGTGAAATGTAAACAAACACTGTATAGCCTCAAAACATGGTTAAAACTATACATTTGATATCATAGATGGTCAGTCCTTGCATCCATAGCTCTGTCTATTAATCTGAGAATGGTTACATTTCGCCAGACCCATCCCTTAGCTTTTTACAGAAAGAGGCACAGGGAGAACGTATTTTCAATGAAGGATTCTAGCCATAAACCACTCCAAAGTGGGTTGGAATGGAACGGATAGCGCTAATAACTCCGGTTCTAGTTCCTGTTAGAGCTCTGTAACACCAAGGCTGTGCCCTGGTCCCACTCCTCCCAGCCTGACAGTAGTAGAGTGAGAAATAGCAACATTAAAAAATTTAAACCCTGCACGAAGACAGGCCCTCAGAGCGCCATAAAAAATGCATGGGCCGGTCCTCTCACACTGCCAAGAGAGGGGCCTACTACTGTGTGTGTTTGTGTGCGTGTGTGTGTGTGTGTAAGTGAAATACACTAACATGTCTATGCTTGTGGTGGAATTGATTCTATTAATTCCTTTTGTGTTTCCATTTGACTGTTTTAGTTCTGTTTCCATATTGTACATCTGTTTAGCTTTGCTCAGTATCTTTTCTCAGTTCTGGGTTCTATTAATATACAGCCTGAATTTAAAATGGATGAAATATGTTTTGTCACTGGCCTACACACAACACCCTATAAAGTCAAAGTGGAATTGTGTTTTTCAAAATTTTTACAAATTAATAAAAAATGAAAAGCTGAAAGCTCTTGAGTCAATAAGTATTTACCACAAAGACCAGGGAGGTTTTCCAATGCCTCGCAAAGAAGGGCACCTACTGGTAGATGGCAGGGACAAAAAAGACATTGAATCAGTGGAGGCTCCTCAGAGGAGGAAGGGGAGGATCATCCTCCTCAGTGAATTTCATTTAAAAAAATTAAATCATTTTTAGATAGAAATATAATAAATATATTCACGTCACCAAATAATTGATAAAACACACTGTTTTGCAATGAAGGTCTACAGTAGCCTCAGCAGCACTCTGTAGTGTGCATCATGGTGTAGCCGGAGGACAGCTAGCGTCTGTCCTCCTCTGGCTACATTGACTTCAATACAAAACCTAGGAGGCTCATGGTTCTCACCCCTTCCATAGACTTACACAGTAATGATGACAACTTCCGGAGGACGTCCTCCAACCTATCAGAGCTCTTGCAACATGAACTGACATGTTGTCTACCCAATCAATGGATCAGAGAATTAATCTAGTACTGAAAGCATAAGTTACAGCTAGATAGCACTGCAGTGCATCAAATGTGGTGAGTAGTTGACTCAAGAGAAAGACAATAGTTGAACAGTTTTTAACAAATTAATTTCTTCCAAAATTAAGGAGAAGCGAAAGAGAGCTATATTTGGTTGTATTATTTTAAACTTTCACTTTCACTTGCGAATGCAGCTAGCTAGTTTAGCCTACTAAAACACCCAGCTCAAACAGAGAGGGATGCTATGTTAGCTAGCTGGCTATGGCTATTCAACACTGGAACTTTTTAAGTCTAGGTAAGCTTTTGGTTGTATTAATTTATTGTCACTGTGACCACCGGAGTAATTGCTAAACTGCATTCTGACTGTACACTGTACTGCATGATTGTAGCGGGTTTATTCATGCGTTAGTTCTAGTATGTTGACTATGACGTGACAATGATGTAGGCTGTGTGTAGCTGTTAGCGGTCATGATATGAAGGTTTGGCTTGGAAAGGTTTTTTCGCCTGGTCACAGACAGCTGATGTGTTGTACACTGAAGTCCACAAACAAAGGGAAAAGGTGAGAGGAGGAGAGTGCACAGATACAGTGGGGGAAAAAAGTATTTAGTCAGCCACCAATTGTGCAAGTTCTCCCACTTAAAAAGATGAGAGAGGCCTGTAATTTTCATCATAGGTGCACGTCAACTATGATAGACAAAATGAGAAAAAAAAATCCAGAAAATCACATTGTAGGATTTTTAATGAATTTATTTGCAAATTATGGTGGAAAATAAGTATTTGGTCAATAACAAAAGTTTCTCAATAATTTGTTATATACCCTTTGTTGGAAATGACACAGGTCAAAAGTTTTCTGTATGTCTTCACAAGGTTTTCACACACTGTTGCTGGTATTTTGGCCCATTCCTCCATGCAGATCTCCTCTAGAGCAGTGATGTTTTGGGGCTGTCGCTGGGCAACACAGACTTTCAACTCCCTCCAAAGATTTTCTATGGGGTTGAGATCTGGAGACTGGCTAGGCCACTCCAGGACCTTGAAATGCTTCTTACGAAGCCACTCCTTCGTTGCCCGGGCGGTGTGTTTGGGATCATTGTCATGCTGAAAGACCCAGCCACGTTTCATCTTCAATGCCCTTGCTGATGGAAGGAGGTTTTCACTCAAAATCTCACGATACATGGCCCCATTCATTCTTTCCTTTACACGAATCAGTCGTCCTGGTCCCTTTGCAGAATAACAGCCCCAAAGCATGATGTTTCCACCCCCATGCTTCACAGTAGGTATGGTGTTCTTTGGATGCAACTCAGCATTCTTTGTCCTCCAAACACGACGAGTTGAGTTTTTACCAAAAAGTTATATTTTGGTTTCATCTGACCATATGACATTCTCCCAATCCTCTTCTGGATCATCCAAATGCACTCTAGCAAACTTCAGACGGGCCTGGACATGTACTGGCTTAAGCAGGGGGACACGTCTGGCACTGCAGGATTTGAGTCCCTGGCAGCGTAGTGTGTTACTGATGGTAGGCTTTGTTACTTTGGTCCCAGCTCTCTGCAGGTCATTCACTAGGTCCCCCCGTGTGGTTCTGGGATTTTTGCTCACCGTTCTTGTGATCATTTTGACCCCACAGGGTGAGATCTTGCGTGGAGCCCCAGATCAAGGGAGTTTATCAGTGGTCTTGTATGTCTTCCATTTCCTAATAATTGCTCCCACAGTTGGTTTCTTCAAACCAAGGTGCTTACCTATTGCAGATTCAGTCTTCCCAGCCTGGTGCAGGTCTACAATTTTGTTTCTGGTGTCCTTTGACAGCTCTTTGGTCTTGGCCATAGTGGAGTTTGGAGTGTGACTGTTTGAGGTTGTGGACAGGTGTCTTTTATACTGATAACAAGTTCAAACAGGTGCCATTAATACAGGTAACGAGTGGAGGACAGAGGAGCCTCTTAAAGAAGAAGTTACAGGTCTGTGAGAGCCAGAAATCTTGCTTGTTTGTAGGTGACCAAATACTTATTTTCCAC
Source organism: Coregonus clupeaformis (assembly GCF_020615455.1). NCBI lineage: Eukaryota > Metazoa > Chordata > Actinopteri > Salmoniformes > Salmonidae > Coregonus > Coregonus clupeaformis. The sequence goes on along the minus strand of NC_059214.1, from coordinate 46,451,584 downwards.
CATAATTTGCAAATAAATTCATTAAAAATCCTACAATGTGATTGTCTGGATTTTTTTTCTCTCAATTTGTCTGTCATAATTGACGTGTACCTATGATGAAAATTACAGGCCTCTCTCATCTTTTTAAGTGGGAGAACTTGCACAATTGGTGGCTGACTAAATACTTTTTTTCCCCACTGTAGTTGCGATAAGGAATTATATATACAACGAGCAAACTGATCATGCTGTTTTTATGTGGCTGCTATGAAAGTGAACTGTGTTTGCGTGTGATCAGGGATGTATTCATTCCGTCTATTCTGTTGAAAAACGCTTCTTAAATGGAAGCAAACTGAACGAAATGGGGACATACATACCTGAATTTGTCCAATAGAAACTCTCATTTGCAACTGTTGGACTAATGATTACACCCTAGATCAGCTAGATGCAGGCAAGAATGTGCAAGACAGTATTGAATGTGTCACTGTCTGTCACCTTGATTACTCAAAATGATCTCGACCTGTGCACCTATGTTGTAAACTTTAATTCATAGGTGGTTACAGGGAAAATTTGAGTATCATGTATTAGCCTAAACCTGTCGATGTTACATTGAGCTGGGTGAATGGAATATGAATGACAGTCATCCAATATGCTATAATAGAAATAAGGCCATGATAATATATATATTTTTTAAACATCCTCCCTCATCTTAAATGGCACCGACTGCCACTGCATTGAATATCTCTTTGAGAATGGTGATGTTATTAATTACATCTGAGTCATTTAGCAGACACTCTTATCCAGAACGACTTACAGAAGTGAGTGCATACATTTTCATACTTTTTTCATACTGGTCCCCCGTGGGAATCGAACCCTGGCGTTGCAAGCACCATGCTCTAACTACTGAGCTACACGGGACCAATTACACTTTGGATGGTGAATCAATACACCCAGTCACTATAAAGTTACAGGCTACCTTCCTAACTCAGTTGCCGGAGAGGAAGGAAACCGCTCAGGGATTTCACCATGAGTCCAATGGTGAATTTAATGTTTAATGGCTGTGATAGGAAAAAAAATGATGATGGATATACAACATTGTAGTTACTCCACAATACTAACCTAATTGACAGAGGGAAAAGAAGGAAGCCTGTACATGATATAAAATATTCCAAAACATGCATCCTGTTTGCAACAAGGCACTAAAGTAATATTGCAACAAAACAAAAATGGCAAAGCAATTCACTTTTTGTCCTGAATACAAAGTGTTATGTTTCGGGCATATCCAATACAACACATTACTGAGTACCACTCTCCATATTTTCAAGCATAGTGGTGGCTGCATCATATTATGGGTATGCTTGTAATCGTTAAGGACTGGGGAGTTTCTCAGGATGAAAAAAAAAAACGGAATGGAGCTAAGCGCAGCCAAAATCCTAGAGAAACCCTGGTTCAGTCTGCTTTCCACCAGACACTGGGAGATGAATTTACCTTTCTGCAGGACAATAACCTAAAACAGAAGGCCAAATCTACACTGGAGTTACTTACCAAGAAGACAGTGAATGTTCCTGAGAGGCCGAGTTACAGTTTAGACTTAAATCTACTTGAAAATCTATGGCAAGGCCTGCAAATTGTTGTCTCACAATGATCAACAACCAATTTGACAGAGCTTGAAGTATTTTGAAAATAATAATGGGCAAATGTAGCACAATCCAGGTGTGGAAAGCGCTTAGAGACTTATCCAGAAAGTCTCACAGGTGTAATCACAACCAAAGGTGCTTTTACAAAGTATTGAATCAGGGGTGTGAATACAGTGGGGGAAAAAAGTATTTAGTCAGCCACCAATTGTGCAAGTTCTCCCACTTAAAAAGATGAGAGAGGCCTGTAATTTTCATCATAGGTACACGTCAACTATGACAGACAAATTGAGAGAAAAAAAACCAGAAAATCACATTGTAGGATTTTTAATGAATTTATTTGCAAATTATGGTGGAAAATAAGTATTTGGTCACCTACAAACAAGTAAGATTTCTGGCTCTCACAGACCTGTAACTTCTTCTTTAAGAGGCTCCTCTGTCCTCCACTCGTTACCTGTATTAATGGCACCTGTTTGAACTTGTTATCAGTATAAAAGACACCTGTCCACAACCTCAAACAGCCACACTCCAAACTCCACTATGGCCAAGACCAAAGAGCTGTCAAAGGACACCAGAAACAAAATTGTAGTCCTGCACCAGGCTGGGAAGACTGAATCTGCAATAGGTAAGCAACTTGGTTTGAAGAAATCAACTGTGAGAGCAATTATTAGGAAATGGAAGACATACAAGACCACTGATAATCTCCCTCGATCTGGGGCTCAACGCAAGATCTCACCCCGTGGGGTCAAAATGATCACAAGAACGGTGAGCAAAAATCCCAGAACCACACATGGGGGGACCTAGTGAATGACCTGCAGAGAGCTGGGACCAAAGTAACAAAGCCTACCATCAGTAACACACTACGCCGCCAGGGACTCAAATCCTGCAGTGCCAGACGTGTCCCCCTGCTTAAGCCAGTACATGTCCAGGCCCGTCTGAAGTTTGCTAGAGTGCATTTGGATGATCCAGAAGAGGATTGGGAGAATGTCATATGGTCAGATGAAACCAAAATATAACTTTTTGGTAAAAACTCAACTCGTCGTGTTTGGAGGACAAAGAATGCTGAGTTGCATCCAAAGAACACCATAACTACTGTGAAGCATGGGGGTGGAAACATCATGCTTTGGGGCTGTTTTTCTGCAAAGGGACCAGGACGACTGATCCGTGTAAAGGAAAGAATGAATGGCGCCATGTATCGTGAGATTTTGAGTGAAAACCTCCTTCCATCAGCAAGGGCATTGAAGATGAAACGTGGCTGGGTCTTTCAGCATGACAATGATCCCAAACACACCGCCGGGCAACGAAGGAGTGGCTTCGTAAGAAGCATTTCAAGGTCCTGGAGTGGCCTAGCCAGTCTCCAGATCTCAACCCCATAGAAAATATTTGGAGGGAGTTGAAAGTCCGTGTTGCCCAGCGACAGCCCCAAAACATCACTGCTCTAGAGGAGATCTGCATGGAGGAATGGGCCAAAATACCAGCAACAGTGTGTGAAAACCTTGTGAAGACTTACAGAAAACGTTTGACCTGTGTCATTGCCAACAAAGGGTATATAACAAAGTATTGAGAAACTTTTGTTATTGACCAAATACTTATTTTCCACCATAATTTGCAAATAAATTCATTAAAAATCCTACAATGTGATTTTCTGGATTTTTTTTTCTCATTTTGTCTGTCATAGTTGACGTGTACCTATGATGAAAATTACAGGCCTCTCTCATCTTTTTAAGTGGGAGAACTTGCACAATTGGTGGCTGACTAAATACTTTTTTCCCCCACTGTACTTATGTAAATGAGATATTTCAGTATTTCATTTTCAATATACAGTGAGGGAAAAAAGTATTTGATCCCCTGCTGATTTTGTATGTTTGCCCACTGACAAAGACATGATCAGTCTATAATTTTATTTGAACAGTGAGACACAGAATAAAAACAAAAAAATCCAGAAAAACGCATGTCAAAAATGTTATAAATTGATTTGCATTTTAATGAGGGAAATAAGTATTTGACCCCCTCTCAATCAGAAAATTGCTGGCTCCCAGGTGTCTTTTATACAGGTAACGATCTGAGATTAGAAGCACACTCTTAAAGGGAGTGCTCCTAATCTCAGCTTGTTACCTGTATAAAAGACACCTGTCCACAGAAGCAATCAATCAATCAGATTCCAAACTCTCCAGCATGGCCAAGACCAAAGAGCTCTCCAAGGATGTCAGGGACAAGATTGTAGACCTACACAAGGTTGGAATGGGCTACAAGACCATCGCCAAGCAGCTTGGTGAGAAGGTGACAACAGTTGGTGTGATTATTCGCAAATGGAAGAAACACAAAATAACTGTCAATCTCCCTCGGCCTGGGGCTCCATGCAAGATCTCACCTTGTGGAGTTGCAATGATCATGAGAAATGTGAGGAATCAGCCCAGAACTACACGGGAGGATCTTGTCAATGATCTCAAGGCAGCTGGGACCATAGTCACCAAGAAAACAATTGGGAACACACTACGCCGTGAAGGACTGAAGTCCTGCAGCGCCCGCAAGGTCCCCCTGCTCAAGAAAGCACATATACAGGCCCGTCTGAAGTTTGCTAATGAACATCTGAATGATTCAGAGGACAACTGGGTGAAAGTGTTGTGGTCAGATGAGACCAAAATCGAGCTCTTTGCCATCAACTCAACTCGCCGTGTTTGGAGGAGGAGGAATGCTGCCTATGACCCCAAGAACACCATCCCCACCGTCAAACATGGAGGTGGAAACATTATTCTTTGGGGGTATTTTTCTGCTAAGGGGACAGGACAACTTCACCGCATCAAAGGGACGATGGACGGGGCCATGTACCGCCAAACTTGGGTGAGAACCTCCTTCCCTCAGCCAGGGCATTGAAAATGGGTCGTGGATGGGTATTCCAGCATGACAATGACCCAAAACACACGGCCAAGGCAACAAAGGAGTGGCTCAAGAAGAAGCACATTAAGGTCCTGGAGTGGCCTAGCCAGTCTCCAGACCTTAATCCCATAGAAAATCTGTGGAGGGATCTGAAGGTTCGAGTTGCCAAACGTCAGCCTCAAAACCTTAACGACTTGGAGAAGATCTGCAAAGAGGAGTGGGACAAAATCCCTCCTGAGATGTGTGCAAACCTGGTGGCCAACTACAAGAAACGTCTTACCTCTGTGATTGCCAAAAAGGGTTTTGCCACCAAGTACTAAGTCATGTTTTGCAGAGGGGTCAAATACTTATTTCCCTTATTAAAATGCAAATCAATTTATAACATTTTTGACATGCATTTTTCTGGGTTTTTTGTTGTTATTCTGTCTCTCACTGTTCAAATAAACCTACCATTAAAATTATAGGCTGATCATGTCTTTGTCAGTGGGCAAACGTACAAAATCAGCAGGGGATCAAATACCTTCTTCCCTCACTGTATTTGCAAAATGGGTTATTGTCTGTAGATAGGTGAGAATATTTTTTTTTTAATCCATTTTGAATTCAGGTTGTAACACAATGAAATGTGGAAAAAGTCAAGGGGTGTGAATAATTTCTGAAGGCACTGTTTACACTGAGTATACCAAACATTAGGAACACCTTCCTAATATTGAGTTGCACACCCTCAATTCGTCGGGGCATGGACTCTACAAGGTGTCGAAAGCGTTCCACAGGGATACTGGCCCATGTTGACTCCAATGCTTCCCACAGTTGTGTCAAGTTGGCTGGTTATCCTTTGGGTGGTGGACTATTCTTGATACACACGGGAAACTGTTGAACGTGAAAAACCCAGCAGCTTTGCAGTTCTTTACACAAACCGGTGCAACTAGCACCTACTACCATACACCGTTCAAAGGCACTTCAATATTTTGTCTTGCCCATTCACCCTCTGAATTGCACACACACAATCCATGTCTCAATTGTCTCAAGACTTAAAAATAATTGTTTAACTTGTCTCTTCCCCTTCATCTACACTGCTTGAAATGGATTTAACAAGTGACATCAATAAGGGATCATAGCTTTCACCTGGATTCACATGGTCAGTCTATGTCATGGAAAAAGGAGGTATATAACAATATATGCAATTTAGCAGATGCTTTTATCCAACGCAACTTACATTCAGGCGTGTGTAGCACATTGGGATGTGGGAAACATAGTCATCCCAATTGCATGCCAAAAAGCTAGCTTTTCACGTGGTGTTATGCTTCAGGAGGGCGGTCACATGTGCTAGCAAAGCAGAAGTCCTGGGTTCAAGCCTCGGTGTGAGACAAATCAGGAGGAAGTGGTACTCGCTAAGCAAGCAGCGTGACATCCTTTGCAAATTTTTTTTATATGGGTGGCCCCACGAATCGAACCCACTATCCTGGCATTGCAAGCACCATGCTCTACCAACTGAGTTACAGAGGACCACTGTATTATATACGGTTCAGTATCAATCTCAAAGGACTCTGACAATAGCATGCTAGTTAGTTTGTCTTTTTCTTTCTAATGACTGCAACGGGACCTTCTGAGAGATGCCTTTTTCTGGAGCCCTATGAATATGACCAGGAGTAATAAGGACCAGGAAAAACAATATTTTGTTGTTCAATAGAGAACTATGATATTCTGGCCTCTGACCCATACTGCAGCACTGTGGACAGTGTAGGGTTCCGTTCAGGAGAGTGGAGTATATTTGTACGTGTGTGTGTATGTGTGTGTATGCAGGCTATTTAATGCTGCATAACTTCTGCTCCATAACTCCTGCTCCATTGCATCTGATCTGAAAACAGTACCAAAAAAACAAACACACACACACACACACACACACACACACACACAAACACACACACACACACACACACACAGAGAGCTATGTGTTATACTTGTGAGGATGTTTTGGGGACCAACAATTGATTCCCATAAAAAATGATATTCTCTGAATTTTTGTTGGTTTTATAATTGTGAGGACTTCTGGCACACACACACACACACACACAGACACACACACAGACACACACACACACACACACACACACACACACACACACACACACACACACACACACACACACACACACACACACACACACACAGTCTTGCGCTGCTAACCTATTTTCTCTAACCCCTAACCCTAACCCTAAACCGTACCCTAACCCTAAACCGTACCCTTACCATAAACCTAATTCTAACCCTAACACTAATTCTAACCTTAACCCTAAACCCCCTAGAAATAGCATTTGACCTTGTGGGGATCAACAAAATGTCCCCAGTTGGTCAAATGTTTCTTGGTTTACTATTTCTGGTCCGCACAAGTATAGTTAAACACGTCCAAACACACACACACACACACACACACACACACACACACACACACACACACACACACACACACACACACACACACACACACACACACACACACACACACACACACACACACACACACCTCCCCAGCTGCCGATATGGAGCTCGGTTCACATATTGATTCAATTGTCCCCAACTAATCATTACAAGCTTCACCCATGGCTGGGCCTGTACATGAAGACTTATGACACTGTCGGATTTGAGATGAACTGCCATGTTTGTGAGAGAGTCTGTGTGTGTCATGAAAGTAGAAGTTCAACTTTAACTTTAATAAGTTCAAGCTGACCAGATGACAGTGATAGTGCCGAGCGATTAGTGGTTTTTGAGGTCGGTTCGGTTTCGGTTCTATTATTTTACGGTTTTTGGTTTTGATTATTTCTTTAGATGTTAAATGCACTTTGCATTATATGGGTTGAATGCTGTAACACAGAATAAAACAATTAATAAAAGTCCCATGATGGTAGTGACTGCCCATTTGTCACGGATTCAGCCGAGGCTGCTCCTCCTCCTTGCTCGGGCAGGCTTCGGCGTTCGTCGTCACCGGAGTACTAGCTGCTACCGATCTATGTTTCTGTGTTCTACTTGTCTTGTCTTTATTGTTCACACCTGGTTCCCATTAGGTATTGATTACTTCCCTATTTAACCCTCTGGCTCCCACTGTATGTTGTGCGTGTTTGTTCATGTTTGGTTGTCGTCTGGTGAGCGGGTTTGTTCCTCCCTGCGTGGAGGTTATGTTATTTACGTTACCTACGAGTAAAGTATGTTTTCGATTAGCTCTGCGTCCTGCGCCTGACTTCATCCTACCGCATCACACTGACATCCTGACACCATTACTGCTGATCACTTATTAACCATCATTTATTCACATGACTTATTTGTTTTATTTGTGACTTTAATATTTAAATCCAAGTCTCTATAGAGCTGCTGCCTATGCTGTCTGACAAAATCACTATTTGAGTAGTTCTTCAAAGTAAATAAGGCATACTAACTATCAATCACTTAGTTCATGTATTTTCGGCTGGCGAAGCAACTGCTTTCTATTCCTCGCCATCTCTCTCTTTGTCTGCTCTGCAGAGACTGGACAAGTTTAAGCAGATGCGGAATGGATTATGGTCATTGTAGTTAATTACCACTTTGTCTGCACTAAACTGTGTAGAATATTGGCCTGTTGGAAACTACAACTCCCTACTATATTGCACAGCTCAGGCTGGATCTGATTTATCTCTACAGAAACTGCACATGGAGGTCACAGAAAGAAAAAAAACCCAAATGGAATTCAAATAATTGAACCGATGTTGATCAATTAGTTGTTTAAAAACCGAAAAATTACCAAAAGTTTTGTTAATCACTCAGCACTAGACAGTGATGAACCTGCCTATATCTACTTCAGACCAGTGGTGTCTAGGACCCTGTGATGCTATGCAGAGTGTCATTTGATAAGCCTGTTTAACATTCAGCAAGAACCCTCAGCTCTCAAGTAGCCCCAGTAATATGCTTTTAACTCATCCTCCCGAGAGAGACGAGAGTGTGAGGAGGAAAGTGAGAGGAGGGAGACAGAGGGGATGGAGAGAGAGAGAGAGAGAGAGAGAGAGAGAGAGAGTGGAAGAGATATCCTTGAAGGAAGAGTGAAATTTCACAAGACATATTTAATTCTTGCCATGATACTCAGGATAATGCCTACAGGGCCCAGGTCCCAGACACTTTTAAAAGCTTTTGATAAAAGACAGACAGAAGCCCATCCCCATCTGATTTCGTTAGCAGGAACAGTGTTACTGCAAATGACTGCCACAGGCTGTTGGATGGAGGCCATCTCAACTAGTTCTAGTTGTGGATTACACGATGAAGCTTCTCATTCAGACTCAAAATTCTCTAAACATCTCTAAAGTTTCTCACTTCATCCATGATGTGCAGAATATAATCCATTTTGAGCTGACAGTAGATACGTTCAACACACTGTTGCGTCCCACATAGACCATTAGCATAGTCTAGGCTCTGCTGAAGACTTCAATAGATTGGGTTTAAGCAATATGGTAATTGCAAAAAAATTCTCCAGATTGCTTACACCTAAGCAATCATTTTATACAGGATATGGGGTTGATTTGGGATTCAGAATGAGTGTGGAGGGGTGAGGTACCTGAGTGGTTGTCTGGGAGTGATTAGCTGACCAAGGAGATCATAATAACACCTGATTGCTTTGAGTCGCTTTCAGGCCCTCAGCTCATCAACACGCACGCACACACACACACACACACACACACACACACACACACACACACACACACACACACACACACACACACACACACACACACACACACACACACACACACACACACACACACACACACACACACACACACACACACACACACACACACACACACACACACACACACACACACACACACACACACACACACACACACACACACACAGGGGCATCTCTCACATCTCAAATCAACCAGATGAATATTCAACTAAGTAAATAAACTGCCCAGTAATTTGATCAGTCTCACAGATGAACAAACAGTGGCAGGCTTCCACTCTATGAAAAGCCAAGTGACATTTACTCCTGATGTACTGAGCTGTTGCAACCTCTACAACCACTGTGATTATTATTTGAGCCTGCTGGTCATCTATGAACGTTTGAACATCTTGGAGAAAAATCTGGCCTTAATGGCCATGTACTGTTATAATCTCCACCCGGCACAGCCAGAAGGGGACTGGCCACCCCTCAGAGCCTGGTTCCTCTCTAGGTTCTACATCTGCATTGCTTGCTGTTTGGGGTTTTAGGCTGGGTTTCTGTATAGCACTTTGTGACATCTGCTGATATAAAAATGGCTTTATAAATAAAATGTGATAGTAAAACAAACACCATTTATTTTTTACATATCAAGGTGCATTTATGTAATGCACCTTGGTATGATCGTGGGGTAGCAACAGATCCGCAGTCTAGGAAATGAAAACAGCCATGACATCAAATAGGGATATTTTGGTGTGTTCTGAAGATTATACAATTCTGATGGATTATTGGAGATGGCCCTCCTAATCTTGTGGGATTATTTGGAATGCTCGGTTGGGAGAGGTGGATTATTAGGTAACAAAGGGTTGCGAGTCAGGAGATGGAAAGAGGGGCTGACAGGACATCAGAACATATCCTGTTTATACCTGACTGGGTTTAACAGATCCGCCTACGAATGTCTGGGCACGTTGTAGCTACACCTGGCATTAAAATGTGTCACTGCCATGTGCCCCATTCAAAGAGTGTAGAGGAAACACTAAGAGAAGTGGAGAGTAGTGGAGAAGAGAGATAAGTTTCGATTAACCTTGCTGAACACGTCCCTCATGCCTGGGTCCAACTCTCAGACCTTTTTCTCTTGATCTCTTCCCCTTGTTCCTTCTCTATCTGTCCGTTATTCAACCCCCCCCCCTCTCTCTCTCTCTCTCTCTCTCTCTGTCTCTCTCTCTCTCTCTCTCTCTGTCTCTGTCTCTCTCTCTCTCTCTCTCTCTCTCTCTCTCTCTCTCTCTCTCATCTCTCAGCCCCCCTCTCTCTCTCTCATCTCTCAGCCCCCCCCTCTCTCTCTCTCTCGCTCTCGCTCTCTCGTCTCTCAGCCCCTCTCTCTCTCTCTCTCTCTCGTCTCTCAGCCCCTCTCTCTCTCTCTCTCTCTCTCTCTCTCTCTCTCTCTCTCTCTCTCTCTCTCTCTCTCTCTCTCTCTCTCTCTCTCTCTCTCTGCCCCTCTCGCTCACTTTTTTCTCTTCTCACTCTCTCTCCTCTCTCAATTTCAATTCAATTCAATTCAAAGGGCTTTATTGTCATGGGAAACATGTTTACATTGCCAAAGCAAATGGAATAGACAATAAACTGAGTGGCGCAGTGGTCTAAGGCACTGCATCGCAGTGCTAACTGTGCCACTAGAGATCGTGGTTCGAATCCAGGCTCTGTCGCAGCCGGCCGCGACTGGGAGACTCATGGGCGGCGCACAATTGGCCCAGCGTCGTCTAGGGTAGGGGAGGGAATGGCCGGCAGGGATGTAGCTCAGTTGATAGAGCATGGCATTTGCAACGCCAGGGTTGTGGGTTCGATTCCCACGGGGGGCCAGTATAAAAAAAAGATGTATTCACTAACTGTAAGTCGCTCTGGATAAGAGCGTCTGCTAAATGACTAAAATGTAAATAAACAAAAGGGAAATAAACAAGGGAAACATTAGTAAACATGACACTCACAAATGTTTTAAAAGAATATAGACATTTCAAATGTTATATTATTGGCTATGTACAGTGTTGTAACAATGTGCAAGTAGGTAAAGAATGAAAGGGAAAATAAATAAACAGATAAGTATAGGTTGTCTCTCTCTGTCTGACTCTGTGATTAAAGGAGAGGGTGTATCCACCTCAGGCCCTCCGTTGAGAGAGAGTGCTTTCCATGATTACAGGAAGTTAAAATATCACCACACTACTCCAGTCTGCTCTTTTTGCTTTTATCAACAATCAACTTATCTAAGTCTCTGCCACTCAGTCCTCCATCCTCTCTCCTTTTGATTGTAACCTCCTTCTCTTTCTCTCAATCTCCCTCAGTCAGTCAGTCAGTCAGTCAGTGAGTGAGTGAGTCCGTCAGTCAGTGAATCAGTCAGTGAGTCAGCCAGTCAGTGAGTCAGTCAGTCAGTCAGTCAGTCAGTCAGTGAGTCAGTCAGTCAGTCAGTCAGTCAGTCAGTGAGTCAGCCAGTCAGTCAGTCAGTCAGTCAGTGAGTCAGCCAGTCAGTGAGTCAGTCAGTCAGTCAGTGAGTCAGCCAGTCAGTCAGTCAGTCAGTCAGTGAGTCAGCCAGTCAGTGAGTCAGTCAGTCAGTCAGTCAGTCAGTCATTGAGTCAGTCTTCTGACTGTCTTCTGTCCCCAGCGTTGTCTGGTTCAATCGGATCAAAGCTGCCCCACCAGCCTCTGTGTAGATGGATAGAGACAGTGTGAAGCTTGGGGAGCCTCTGTGTAGATGGATAGAGACAGCGTGAAGCTTGGGGAGCCTCTGTGTAGATGGATAGAGACAGCGTGAAGCTTGGGGAGCCTCTGTGTAGATGGATAGAGACAGTGTGAAGCTTGGGGAGGGGGTGGAGAAGGAGGGAGAGAAAGAGAGGGGATGTGAGTGTGACATCGGTTTGAAAACAGAGCTCCAAACCAGGCCCAGTATATCAAACCCTGTCAGCATTTTCTGTTATTTTGCTATTCTCTTCATCAATATGTAGAGATACCCTTCAGTGAAGGATCTTGAAATACAATTCTAGAGAAATGTTAGAGTGGGAAATCATCGACAGATAAACAGAGACAGTGAATGAAATAAAAAGAGAGCAGGTGCCAGTGTCAGAGAGAGCCAGAGGGAGGGAGAGAGAAAGAGAGCCAGAGGGAGGGAGAGAGAGAGCGGGGGAGAGAGAGAGAGAGAGAGAGAGAGAGAGAGAGAGAGAGAGAGAGAGAGAGAGGGGGGGAGGGGGAGAGAGAGCCTCCACTGGGATATATCTGTCTCACACTGTAAATCAATGGAAGCCATTAATAATTCCCCTGGAACTGGATATATTGCTTTCATTGGGGACGGACCTATACCATCCGTCTTTCTCTCCTTTCTCATTCATTCTATCCATCATATTCATCCGCCGTTATCCCTCAATCACTATCACTCTATCCATCATATTCATCTGCCGTTATCCCTCACTCACTATCACTCTATCCATCATATTCATCCGCCGTTATCCCTCAATCATTATCACTCTATCCATCATATTCATCCTCCATTATCCCTCAATCACTATCGCTCTATCCATTATATTCATCTGCCGTTATCCCTCACTCACTATCACTCTATCCATCATATTCATCCGCCGTTATCCCTCAATCATTATCACTCTTTCCATCATATTCATCCGCCGTTATCCCTCAATCATTATCACTCTATCCATCATATTCATCCTCCATTATCCCTCAATCACTATCGCTCTATCCATCATATTCATCCGCCGTTATCCCTCAATCATTATCACTCTATCCATCATATTCATCCGCCGTTATCCCTCAATCATTATCACTCTATCCATCATATTCATCCGCCGTTATCCCTCAATCACTATCACTCTATCATCATATTAATCCGCCGTTATCCCTCAATCACTATCACTCTATCATCATATTAATCCGCCGTTATCCCTCAATCACTATCACTCTATCCATCATATTCATCCGCCGTTATCCCTCAATCATTATCACTCTATCCATCATATTCATTCCGCCGTTATCCCTCAATCATTATCACTCTATCCATCATATTCATCCTCCATTATCCCTCAATCACTATCGCTCTATCCATCATATTCATCCGCCGTTATCCCTCAATCATTATCTCTCTATCCATCATATTCATCCGCCGTTATCCCTCAATCATTATCACTCTATCCATCATATTCATCCTCCATTATCCCTCAATCACTATCGCTCTATCCATCATATTCATCCACCGTTATCCCTCAATCATTATCACTCTATCCATCATATTCATCCTCCATTATCCCTCAATCACTATCGCTCTATCCATCATATTCATCCGCCGTTATCCCTCAATCATTATCACTCTATCCATCATATTCATCCGCCGTTATCCCTCAATCACTATCACTCTATCATCATATTAATCCGCCGTTATCCCTCAATCACTATCACTCTATCCATCATATTCATCCGCCGTTATCCCTCAATCATTATCACTCTATCCATCATATTCATTCCGCCGTTATCCCTCAATCATTATCACTCTATCCATCATATTCATCCTCCATTATCCCTCAATCACTATCGCTCTATCCATCATATTCATCCGCCGTTATCCCTCAATCATTATCACTCTATCCATCATATTCATCCGCCGTTATCCCTCAATCATTAATACTCCCTGTCTGTCCCTCTCTCATTCCCTGTGTCTGTGCATCTCTACACTCTTAGAAAAAAGGTTCCAAAATGATTCTCCGGCTGTCCCCATAGAACAACCCTTTTTGGTTCCAGGTAGAACTCTTTTGGGTTCCATGTAGAACCCTCTGTGTAAAGGGTTCTACATGGAACTCAAAAGGGTTCTACCTGGAACCAAAAGGGTTCTACCTGGAACCAAAAAGGGTTCTTCAAAGGGTTATCCTATGGGGACAGCCGAAGAACCCTTTTAGGTGCTAGATAATACCTTTTTTTCTAAGAGTGTACTGTACCTTTCTCTGCGAAAAGGGTCTCTCTCTCTCTCTCTCTCTCTCTCTCTCTCTCTCATCCCCATGCATGGAGAGTCTTTAAAACTAGTTTTTCAACCACTCCACAAATGTCTTGTTAACAAACTATAGTGTTGGCAAGTCGGTTAGGACATCTACTTTGTGCATGACACAAGTTTTTCCAATAATTGTTTACAGACAGATTATTTCACTTATAATTCACTGCATCACAATTCCAGTGGGTCAGAAGTTTACATACACTAAGTTGACTGTGCCTTTAAACAGCTTGGAAAATTCCACAAAATGATGTCATGGCTTTAGAAGCTTCTGATAGGCTAATTGACATCATTTGAGTCAATTGGAGGTGTACCTGTGGATGTATTTCAAGGCCTACCTTCAAACTCCTGGGAATCATGGGAAAATCAAAAGAAATCAACCAAGACCTCAGAAAATAAATTGTAGACCCTCACAAGTCTGGTTCATCCTTGGGAGCAATTTCCAAACACCTGAAGGTACCACGTTCATCTGTACAAACATTAGTATGCATGTATAAATACCATGGGACCACGCAGCTGTCATACCGCTCAGGAAGGAGACGCGTTCTGTCTCCTAGAGATGAACGTACTTTGGTGCGAAAAGTACAAATCAATCCCAGAACAACAGCAAAGGACCTTGTGAAGATGCTAGAGGAAACAGGTACAAAAGTATCTATATCCACAGTAAAACGAGTCCTATATCGACATAACCTGAAAGGCCGCTCAGCAAGGAAGAAGCCACTGCTCCAAAACCGCCATAAAAAAGCCAGTCTACGGTTTGTAACTGCACATGGGGACAAAGATTGTACTTTTTGGAGAAATGTCCTCTGGTCTGATGAAACAAAATTAGAACTGTTTGGCCATAATGACCATCGTTATGTTTGGAGGAAAAAGGGGAAGAAGAACAAGCCGAAGAACACCATCACAACCGTGAAGCACAGGGGTGGCAGCATCATGCTGTGGGGGTGCTTTGCTGCAGGAGGGACTGGTGCACTTCACAAAATAGATGGCATCATCAGGAAGGAAAATTATGTGGATATATTGAAGCAACGTCTTAAGACATCAGTCAGGAAGTTAAAGCTTGGTCGCAAATGGGTCTTCCAAATGGACAATGACCCCAGGCATACTTCCAAAGTTGTGACAAAATGGCTTAAGGACAACAAAGTCAAGGTATTGGAGTGGCCATCACAAAGCCCTGACCTCAATCCTATAGAACATTTGTGGGCAGAACTGAAAAAGCGTGTGCAAGCAAGGAGGCGACAAACCTGACTCAGTTACACTAGCTCTGTCAGGAGGAATGGGCCAAAATTCACCCAACTTATTGTGGGAAGCTTGTGGAAGGCTACCCGAAACGTTTGACCCAAGTTAAACAATTTAAAGGCAATGCTACCAAATACTAATTGAGTGTATGTAAATTTCTGACCCACTGGGAATGTGATGAAATAAATAAATCATTCTCTCTACTATTATTCTGACATTTCACATTTTTAAAATAAAGTGTTGATCCTAACTGACCTAAGACAGGGCATTTTTACTAGGATAAAATGTCAGGAATTGTGAAAAACTGAGTTTAAATGTATTTGGCTAAGGTGTATGTAAACTTCTGACTTCAACTGTAGATATGAAAAACAGGCAGAGTGTTGTCTCTGCTTTATCACAGGATAAGGCTGTCTAACAACCCCTCTGCTCCACCCTTGAACCCCTCTGAACCCATTAACCCCCCTCCATAGATCTCTAACCCTGACTGGACCCCCCTCCATAGATCCCTAACCTTGACTGGACCCCCTCCATAGATCCCTAACCCTGACTGGACCGCCTCCATAGATCCCTAACCCTGACTGGACCCCCTCCATAGATCCCTAACCCTGACTGGACCCCCCTCCATAGATCCCTAACCCTGACTGGACCCCCCTCCATAGATCCCTAACCCTGACTGGACCCCCCTCCACTTGTCATTTCTTCTAATTTTTCTACCGCTCCCTCTCTCTGCCCCTCTATCTTTCCATCCACTCCTACTTCTTCCCTTGTGGAGATTTATCACGCGTCTCATTGGTCCAGACAGACAGGAAGTCACACAGGAAGTGCCACTGCAAGATGCCTCAATCAGGAAACAGCCGAGAGGAAGATTGGCTGTTTTTGTAGTATATTGGCAGGGATGGCACACACGCACCTCTCTCGCTCTCTCTCTTTCTCTCTCTCTCTCGCTCTCTCTGACACAGAGACAACACTCTGCCTGACTAATCATTATGTCCCTAACTGGAAGTTTCCTATCTGGGGATAAGAAACACATGCTTCCTCTCTCCAATGTAAGACTGCATAATAAGGAAGTTCAATATGAGTCCTGAACAGCTATTATACAATTCTAGCAGAGAACATCCAACATCATAAACACATATGGTACAGAACAGAGGAGGAGAGACAGAGAGATGGAGGGAAAAAAGATAGAGGGAGGGTACCAAAGAAAGAAATACAAAGAGAGAGAGAGGAGAGAGAGATGTAGAGGGAGATACACTCTTAGAAAAAAAGGGAAACGTATTTGTTTTTCATCTTTGCAGACCTCAGGAGGGAGGAGGGTGTTAGTTTCTCTTTCAGCCCTCCAGTATCTGTCACTGAACTCAGGAGGGAGGAGGGTGTTAGTTTCTCTCTCAGCCCTCCAGTATCTGTCACTGAACTCAGGATGGAGGAGGGTGTTAGTTTCTCTCTCAGCCCAAATGAGTCAGCACAATTTCATGTAGTT
This sequence comes from Coregonus clupeaformis, assembly GCF_020615455.1. Lineage (NCBI taxonomy): Eukaryota > Metazoa > Chordata > Actinopteri > Salmoniformes > Salmonidae > Coregonus > Coregonus clupeaformis. The sequence goes on along the minus strand of NC_059214.1, from coordinate 46,434,668 downwards.
CAACAGGGAGTCATTTCAATCAGTTCAATGAGTAGTCAGTTCAGTTCGGTGTTTTTTAAACTGCAAAACAAATACATTTCCCACTGCTGGGATAATCAATCTAACGTGAACTTGAACTAAATTCAGTGTGGTGTCAATTCAATTCAATGTGGTGTCAATTCAATTCAGTGTGGAGTCAATTCAGTTCAGTGTGGTGTCAATTAAATCCAGTGTGGAGTCAATTCAGTTCAGTGTGGTGTCAATTAAATTCAGCGTGGAGTCAGGTCAGTTCAGTTCACTAATCTAGTCAGTTCAGTTCACTAATCTAGTCCACTTCAATTAATCCAGTCAGTCCCTAGTGTCTCTGCATATCTAACTGATGTCTCATTAATGGCTCTGTGTGAGAAACATGAGGAGACGTGCGCACGTCGCAGGCAGGCAGCGTCTAGTTGAGTTCTGGCGGACTTGTTATTCCACCTCAGTCTGCCAGGAGGATGAGTCATTCATGTGTATTAATGTTAACGTCTTCTGATGCACAGCACTGTGACACATCTTGCTATTTCCTGTCATAACACATGGACCACGTGTCCGAAGAAGGAACAACTCCTGGTCATACTTACGAACTCAAACGTGTTGATGTGTTTGTTTGTTGCTCTGCGTTGGCTAACGTGCTGCCAATCATTAAGTTCTACAACTCTACAGGACACTTCTAGATAAACAATAGAAGACTCAGAAACGTATCCCACCCATTTCAGAGGCCTAATTGTTTTCTTTCTCAGTGCTTTCCTTTTAACTGTAAGTGGCATGGAATCTCTGATCTCTGCCATCATACCCCCCCGTCCCCTTAACCCCCAACTATCCTCCCCCAGTGTCCCGCATGCATCTGGGCCATGCAGGCCAGTCAGTCCAGTCAGGCGTGGGGAGGGTTGTATAAATGTTATCTCAAGGTCTACCAGTCTTTTAAAGGCATGCTGCCAGGGCAACACCATTGGTTGCCAGCGCTGAATGGGTCTGTGCTGACCCCCATTCTCGTTGCCGTCACACTCGGGTGAACATGCAGAATGACCCTCTCATTCCACAGCCTTAATGGTCGCCCCCGGGCAGCCCTTGGCAGCATTTCACAGAGATGCACTATGGGTAGAGAGGAGAGGAGGAGCAAGGCTGAAGGTTTTCAATGGTTTGGGTTTATGTTCTGACTGTATGTTACCGTGAGTGAGTGAGTGTGTGTGTGTATGTGTGTGTGTATGTGTGTGTGTGTGTGTATGTGAATGTGAATGTGAATGTGTGTGTGTGTGTGTGTGTGTGTGTGTGTGTGTGTGTGTGTGTGTGTGTGTGTGTGTGTGTGTGTGTGTGTGTGTGTGTGTGTGTGTGTGTGTGTGTGTGTGTGTGTGTGTGTGTGTGTGTGTGTGCATGTGTGTACGTGTGTGTACTACATCTAGAGAGATGGTGGTTCCATTGTCCTTCCCAGTTTTAGGTGTGCACGCACACAAAGTTGAAAGGGTTAAGATCTGTGAAGGGTTATGGGGATCAGGCCTGATTTCCAATGATGACATCATCATTGTTCTGGATTAGGGGCTGATCTAGAGGGGTTTGAGGTTCAGAAGACCAGGTCAGAGATCAGATCACAGAGGAACACAAAGAGGATAGGGAGGTTCAGCGCGGAGCTAGTTTGTTAAGAACCTGGATTTATTTGTAAGACCTTTCAAATCCTTTGACTGGGGAACACTCTTCAATAGAGTATGCTAGGGGGGGGGGTAGCGGAGTTCTTCGAAAAGTAGAAAGGAACAGTAAACCTGGTTTAAAAAAACAGATAAAGCAACACCTCAGGGCACAACGCCTCTCCCCTATTTGACCTGGATAGTTTGTGTGTATGTATTGATATGTAGGCTACGAGTGCCATAAAAAAAAATATATATATATGTAGTTCTGTCCTTGAGCTGTTCTTGTCTATTCATGTTCTGTATTATGTTATGTTTCATGTTTTGTGTGGACCCCAGGAAGAGTAGCTGCTGCTTTTGCAACAGCTAATGAGGATCCTAATAAAATACCAAATACCCATCATCCAGAAATGTAGCTCAATATACTGTCAAGAACTGAGATGTGTTTAATAGGCGAATCCTTTCCATTTTGAATATGGACATATACACCGCAGTATATTAATTGGTTGTATACCAGTACACCGCAGTATATGTCCATACAGCTTTTTTCTATAGTTCCTCAGAGTGTAAAAGGATCTGTGCTGAACACACACTTTCTGACCACATGCAGAACAGGAAGCAGTACATTGTGATGAAACTGCCGATGGTGTGTGTGTGAGTGTGAGTGTGTGTGTGTGTGTGCTTCCAGACAGCAGAGGATATTCAGCATGTAGCCTATACCCTATGAAAGTCCCGCCTACTTCCTGGTGCAAGCCTGTCTGTTTTTGAATTGCCGTCAAGATTATATAATCAAATTCATGAAAATGGGGTCATTTAAGAGATATGTAAAATTATATTTGTATTTAACTTTACCAAATGTATTTTATGAAGGTTTTCGATTACGAAAAAAATAGCACAATCAAAAACCTTCATGAAAGGCATCAGGTAGAAATAAATTAATCCACGAATACGAATATAATTTTACATATATCTTAAATGAACATGTTTTCATGAATGTGATGATGTAAGCTTGAAGCCCATTCAAAAACAGTATGGGACTTGCACCAGGAAGTAGGCGGGACTTTCATAGGGTATTCCCTTATAGTCAGCCAGTGGAGGGTCAGTGAACTGAGCTATGTATTTTCACAGTAAATACCAGGTCATTTAAAGTAAAGTGCTTCCAGAAAGGCATCTAAAATGTATTTTAACTATAATGTGGTATATTTCCTTGACCTTGGTTGACGTTATCAATAGTATTTAATGAAAGAACGCTGCACCCTGCAACAGTATAATAACTTAGCCCAAACTCTCCATGCTTTCAGCTCTGTGGAACTGAAGGTCATATGATTGAGGCAGAATTCCTGTCCTCTCAAAATATATTCTCCTCCATCCCTCTGTTGATGTCTGTTAACTTATCTTTTTCCCTTTTGCATACCGATATCGAGATGCCCTCATCCACGGAACATCAGACTGAAAGTCAAATTGCTGTCAATTGCATGACTATCTGGCCATTCGGCATTCTGAATAGCTCTTTGTAATGTTTCTGCTCACACGGAAGTGTTTAAAGTTACCTGCTTCCCCCTCCTTTTGCTAACTGTACCAATACTGTGAAAATACTTGTACAGATGTCTCTAAGCAACTCAACTATGTGTTTTAGTATGTGTAGCACATGGGGATGTGTGAAACATACTCCTCATCCTGAAGTGTCTCCCACTTGCACCACCGAATAGCGCAGACTGGTAAGACGCTTCAGGAGGGCGGTCACGTGTACTGGCAAGGAAGAGGTCCTGGGTGTGCGCTGAATTAGGAGGAAGTGGTACTCGCTAAGCAAGCATCTTGACATCCTTCATATACAATATGCTTGATTATATGTTCTGGCAAATTCGTCCTTATACTAATCAAAGAACCAATGCATTTCAGAGTTTTTGTAGAATGAAGATAGACTTTATTACATACGTAATAGAGCCGAGGTGGTTTGCAAAACATCTAATTGTCCACCTCCCAGCTCTCAGTTATATGGTAATTTTACATACATTTTTATCTTAACCCCTCACTGTTGGGTTCCACCACCACTGTCTTCAGTTTCCCCCTCTTGACCGCTCCGCCCACTTCCTTAGTTTATGATAGTGGCGAAATCTGACTTCTATTCAGTTTGGAAACAATGGTGGTGTGACCAATCAAGCTTTGTCATGCACAAATAACAGCCCTGTCATGTAAAAAATAATCATGTTCAGTTTGAACTTTGTTCAACCCTGGCTCACCCTGGCTTGACCTGGAGATGGATTGTGGACAACATGGCAGGCCCACAATCAATCTCTCAAACATACCCAAGCCTAACCCCTCTGTCCAAAGCTGTCACGCTATAATTTAATCAGGAAGACGCTCAAGGAGAGACAAAGGGTTCAGCCTGGTGTCAGTCACTGATAATATAATACAACCGAAGACAGGTCAGATGACCAGAGAACAAACACATAAACCCAGTGAGAGAAACCAATTACGTTCTTGCCTATCAACAGAGATGTATCAATGGTTATCCCTGGCTCCGTGTTTGTTGATTAATCATGTCTATCCCATAGTCCACTGAACAATCCTCATCATATGGTTAAAATCTAACAGAGCCATTTCACAATTCCCTGAGCTATTTCCTTGCTCTGTTTCAGGCCTCTTCTTGTCATGTTGTGATTAACTATTTAACCATACATTGTTAGCTTGTCATTATGTAATTAACTATGCTTACTATGCTTAAATGGAAAATCCCCATCAGTTTCAAAAGCAACTATGTTGGAGAACATGTTTTACGCTGGTGGGTTGATGTTGTGCTAGAGAAGTGTCGTCCATGACATTGGGTAGCAGATGTGTTGTATGCTACACTCTTAGAAAAAAGGGTTCCAAAAGGGTTCTTCGGCTGTCCCCATAGGAGAACACTTTGAATAACCTTTTTTGGTTCCAGGTAGAACCCTTTTGGGTTCCATGTAGAACCCTCTGTGGAAAGGGTTCTACCTGGAACCAAAAGGGTTCTAAGGTTCTAGATATAACTTTATTTTCCAAGAGTGTAGCAATTGTGTTGGGAGCTGACCAGGGTGAATTTCATCCTGGAGGGTTAAGGAGTTGGCGAGTGTGTTTGGCACTAGTGTTTGAAGCTAGCAAGTTTGACTGGCTCTGAGGAGTATATTCTCCTCTCATGTGTGAGCTTCTCCACGTGCTCTGCTACTCTGCAATCAGCCTCCATTGTTTTTGTGACCAGCAGGTGCTGATAAGCTCTGAGGGGAGCCAGGCATGACAAGTTGCACAGCACCCACTTAGGGGAAGGAGTGCCAGGCATAGCAAGTTGCAAAATGAAAATTCATATTTTCATTAGCGAGTGCTAAAAAATGCTCACACTCCACTTTCACACTCCACAATCTAACTCAAACGACTTGCATCCAACCATGTGAAATAACTGCAAGTATGCTGTTATGTGTGCCTGGAGTTTTTCATGGTCTGCCTACTATTGACTCTTCTATCATAACAAACTAGTGACCAGAAGAGAGGTTGCTGGTGTCTTCTCTATTAAAGCTGCAATATGTAACTTTTTGGGGCGACCAGACCAAATGAACATAGAAATGTGTGTTACAGATCTGTCATTCTGATTAAAAGCAAGTCTAGGAAGCAGTAGATCTGTTCTACGTGTGCTATTTCAATGCTTCCCGTTCGTAAGTTTCACGTCTTTTACTTTAGGTTTTGTACACCAGCTTCAAACAGCTGAAAATACAATATTTTTGGTTATGGAAAATATATTTCACAGCAGTTTAGATGGTACAATAATTCTCTACACTATACTTGCTTGTTTTTGTCACATAAACTGAAATTAGGCGAACTATTAGAATTTTACCAACCAGGAAGTGGCAGAGCGATTTTTGCACAGTGCATCTTTAACTATCTGCATTAAATTAAGGATGTAAGGTCAAACAAGATGTAAGAGGGCAGCAGTCTCAGTTTCTTTCTTTCTTTCTTACTTTCTTTCTTTCTTTCTTTCTTTCTTTCTTTCTTTCTGTTCGAGGCGAGAAGAGCAAAAAAAGGAGAGCGAGGAATCAGGTCAACACTCAACACACAGTAATCCTCTAAAGAAGGCTTTGCATCAGTCCACTGCCAAACACTCTGATGTGTCCTTCAAAAGAACGACTGGAAAAAGGGATGAAAACAATAGGAGGGAAGTATCAGGAAGGAGTGGAGGATGGGAGAGAGAGGTAAAGAGAGGGATATGAGAATTGTAATCATTTTATGCCTATCTCCCATCCTAGCTTTTATAAAACAGCTTGAAGCACTCCCACTGACACTGAAGCAGGTTTTCATCTAGAAAACCATTGTACTTGGCAGAACATTTAATTTGACTTGGAGGAGACGGATTCATGTATCTCAAGGCTAATTTTGAATTGCTAAACTTTATTTGAAGTCACAAAAGGCTGCCATGAGACTAACATCACCTGTCACAACTAGTGAAAGTGCACTGCAGTGTTATGACCAATGAGACACAACTTGTGTCTAACGTTTACCTTTTGTCATAAGAGGATTTTGTTGTTATAAGTTCTCTATGAGCGATGCTATATGATTCATTCGACAGCATCATGTTTCCTTTATCATGGACCCCCCCTGTAAAGTGCTGATGTTATAATCTCTTTGACGTGTTGCTCTGAGATCAACTTCTGCTCTGCTCTGCCTGGCGGCTACAGTAGGAGTTCTGGGGAAGAAAGAGACCAAATCTGCCTAGGTAATGCCTCAGCAATAGGACAAGTAGTGCCAAATAATCAAGGTTGCCTGTAACATATTCTTGAATAATATATAGCTGACTTGAATAATCTCAACTCTCTTGTTTTAAGAATGCAGACTTCATGCACAAAGACTTCCTGCACATCAGATTAGGCTGCAGAGCAATGACAGCTGTGTCACAACAGCAGAGATAACACAGTGTGTTATATATAGAAAAGACAGGGCCTGGCTGTTGGTTTGTTTGTTTGTAGTTAGGACGTGTGTGTGTGTGTATGTGTGTGTGTGTGTGTGTGTGTGTGTGTGTGTGTGTGTGTGTGTGTATGTGTGTGTGTGTGTGTGTGTGTGTGTGTGTGTGTGTGTGTGTGTGTGTGAGGTGTGTGACTGCTTCTGTTTGTACATGATGTGACTGCATTGTTGATGTTGTATAAGTCAAGTGTTTGTATTGAGTCTAGGTGTTTGCACATACGTGTGTATGTATGTCTTGACTATTGACGTATAGGTGTGTGTGTGTGTGTGTGTGTAGGTCTTTGTGTGTGTTTGTGTGTGTGTGTCGTGTGGCGTAATAGAGCTGCTAATTGCTTAGCGTCTCGCTGGTGGAGCTGTAGCAACCGATGGAGACGTTCCTCACTGAGGGCCAGTGCACATACACAGACATGTCCGTCAAGCGCTCCGTCACCATGGCAACAACCTACTTCCCAGCGAGAGAGCTAGCGAGCGGCGGGCGAGCGTAACGGAGCCCCTGTCAGAGGAGTATGAAGAGACAGAGCTCTGCCAGGGGAAGGTGTAACGGTTATTACCGCCCCCACCATGTCTGGTTGTGTTAAAAGGAGTGAGGGGGAGGAGAGAAGGAGACGTGAGAGAGGCACAAAGTGAATGTGAAACAACTAGAAGTGAACTAGAACCATTTCTCCATTATTGTGCCTGGGTATAAGCCTGTTTGTGTAGATAGAAGTGGACAAGTCCCTGTGTGCGTGTGATTATGCGTGTGTGTGTATGTGTGTGTATTCGTGTCTGCGTGAGTGTTTTCAGGAATACGTTTGGGTAGGCACGCATTATGCAGGTGTATGCTTTTACAGTACATACACATATGATGTTCATAGTTCACAGTCATATTTTCCTATCCTCTTTCCCCTTTTCCCAATTGGTTGTCAGACTGGACTGATTCTGACAGTCCTGACAGTGAGCCTGGAGCCTTATCTGTCAAACACCATATAACCATTACAGACATTACATCCAGCTTACATCTCACCACCAGCCTGATAATGAGCAGATTACTGAGAGAAATCAGGGGAGAGAAGTGTGTGAAAGATGTGACACACACTGTGTGGTTGTGTGTGTGTAAAAGAGAAAAAAACATCAAAGACATGCCAAGCTTAGCCGACTGTTATAACTGTACATAATATGTCATTTGTGTAAGACATTAAGATCAAAATGTGTTCATCATATTGAAATACAGAGTTGTGTTATCACCTTACATTGTTGGATTTGGAGAGGATACTGTTTGTTAGATGGGTATGATGAGTAACACCATGTTCTACTTCAGAGAGAGTAAGCGGGTAAACGACAGATGAACAGAGGAAGAGAGGGTGTGAAGACAAGAGAGTTAGAGAACATCACGGAGGAAACAGTGTAAATGAGGTGGCGATGATAAGGGGAAAGTCCCTAATGTTCTGGGAATTGAGAAGGGGTTATATTTAAAAGATAGATTCAGAGAAAATGTAAAGGATGCTGGGGAACAACAGAGGGTTCAAATTTCTCGTGTGAAAATTGAGAGCGAGAACAGAACAGCAAAGTGAACAGGATGGAGAGAGAAAAAAGAGGGGAAAGGGTGAGAGAAGGGGACAGGAGTTGATGTTAAGAGGGAGAGTGGGGGTGGGGGGGCTACTAATTGGCCTTCAGAGAGAGGTGAGAGAGCTAGCCACACACACACAGAGAGGTGAGAGAGCTAGCCACACACACACAGAGAGGTGAGAGAGCTAGCCACACACACACAGAGAGGTGAGAGAGCTAGCCACACACACACAGAGAGGTGAGAGAGCTAGCCACACACACACAGAGAGGTGAGAGAGCTAGCCACACACACACAGAGGGGGTGAGAGAGCTAGCCACACACACACAGAGGTGTAGCGTTATGTTTACAATCACAGCTAGTCTCCAAAGGGCTCTGGTGTTTTCATTCTGTAATGACCAACAAACCATTTGGCTCATCTCTCTCTCTCTCTCTCTCTCTCTCTCTCTCTCTCTCTCTCTCTCTCTCTCTCTCTCTCTCTCTCTCTCTCTCTCTCTCTCTCTCTCTCTCTCTCTCTCTCTCTCTCTCTCTCTCTCTGTCTCTCTCTCTCTCTGATCTGTGGGAAATATGTGTCTCTAAGGTGGTCATACATTTGGCAGGAGGTTAGGAAGTGAAGCTCAGTTGTCCATTTTGTGGACAGTGGGCACCAGACATGGGACAACTTGTTAGGCCTACTGCTGCTAGGTAGCTCTCTCTCTGCTCTCTCCCTCCCCTCTGTCTGTCCTTGATTGCAGGAGTGAAGTCTGGTGTGCGGGAGTCAGGGTTCCAGCTGCAGCTCATTCACCATAATCACCTCAGCCTTTAAGACCCGGTCAAACTTACCACTCATCGTCAGATCATAGTCAAGACGACCATGTTAGTCTCGCTGCCGACTCAACCTGTTTATTTTTGCTCTTTGTGTTTTGGCCTGTTCTATTTACTTTTTCTCCTGTGCCACAGATATTTGGAACCTGACTCCTGCCTCCGCTTCACTCCTGCCACCACCATCCTGCTCTCCACTACCGGACCTCTCTTTTGGACTCACCACGGACACTAGGACATTACGGTACCACACCTACCCTGACCTGGATCTGTTACCCTCCCTGTAACCTGGACTTGCTCTTCCCCTATTATTGGAAACCTGGACTATTGAACATTTTAAATAAACCTGTTAAACCTTCTCTGGCTTGGTGTACTTGTCTGCATTTGGGTTCTAATACTGGTAAATCATAACAGTATGATCTGACCATCATGAACCCAGCAGACAGTAGCTTGGATACCACCCCAGAGTGCACTCAAATTTGGACTGCCATAGCCAATCAGGGCATTTTACTTGGCCAACATGATACCCTGTTTAAGACGATTGCTGAGGACAGTCAGGTGCTGCTTAATCAGGTTCAATTACTCACCAATCAAGTGTCTGCCCTTACTACCCCTTCAGCCCAGATCAGAGAGCCTTTTGTTCCTGCTCCAGAGCGCTATGACGGGAACATGGGAACCTGTGGCGATTTTTTGACTCAATGCTCGTTAGTGTTTGAACAACAGCCCCTCACCTACGCCTCAGAAAGAGCCCGTATTGCCTACCTTATCAACTCTACTAGCGGTTCCGCTCGTGCCTGGGGATCCGCGGTCTGGGAGAGTCAGTCGGACATTTGCAACGCTTACGTTGCCTTCACCACTGAGATGAGGAAGGTTTTTGACCACCCCGTACGAGGCAAGGAGGCTGCGAAACGGTTGTTTTCTCTTCGGCAGGGGGCTCGCAGTGTGGCGGAGATGGCAGTGGAGTTTCGGACTTTAGCAGCAGTGAGTGGTTGGAATGACGAGGCATTACAAGGAGTGTTCATCAATGCTTTGTCTGAGACTTTAAAAGATGAATTGGTGTCATATGATGAATCGCCTAAGCTGGATAATCTTATTTCACTCACCATCAGGTTGGATAATCGGATTCGGGAGCGCCGCCGGGAGAGGAGTGTTAGTTCCAAGCAACCTGTCTGTCATCAACAAACTCCTCCCCGCATCTTCCCTACGGAGAAAGCCGTGTCTTCCCGAGTCGATACGAGGAGCACTGAACCCGAAGCCATGGAGGTGGGTCGGGTGCACGGTTGTCCTCAGAGGAGCGTGCACGTCGCATTCAGGCTCGGGTCTGCCTGTATTGTGGAGAAGCTGGTCATTTCGTTCCTTCCTGCCCAGTTCGTCCGGGAAAAGGGCCGGCTCATCATTAATGGGAGAAGTTTTGGTGAGCCGAGCAGCGGATTCTTCCTCTTCTCCCCGCATTCTGCTCCAGGCATCCCTCCAGTGGCAGTTCCAGAATCTCTCTGTTAGTGCGCTGATTGACTCTGGTGCAGACGAAAGCTTTTTGGATAGAGAGTGGGCTCAACAAATGGATTTGGAGACTGTTCCTATGGACTGTCCGCTGCAGGCTAAGGGTCTGAATGGACAATTGTTGACCCATATTACCCATCAGACTGTTCCTGTTTGTCTTAGAGTGTCGGGAAATCATCAGGAGAACATTCAATTCCATATTATCGACTGCCCACAGACCCCTCTGGTCCTTGGTATCCCCTGGCTCATAAGACACAATCCACACATTGATTGGGTGACAGGTAGAATTGTTTCATGGAGCACATTTTGTCATGTGAATTGTTTGTGTTCTGCTCTGACTCCTGCCAGTACTGTGCCTCGACCTCCACTGGAGTCCATGGATCTTTCTAATGTTCCTGACGTGTATCATGACCTGGCATCCGTTTTCTGCAAACACAGAGCTACTTCTCTTCCTCCTCACCGGCCTTACGACTGTGCCATTGACCTCCAGCCAGGAGCCCCGCTCCCCCAGCAGTCGCCTGTACAATCTCTCCCGGCCGGAGACGGAGGCTATGGAGAACTACATTCGGGACTCCTTGGCGGCAGGTATTATGCGTCCTTCCTCGTCACCTGTAGGAGCGGGATTCTTTTTGTTGCTAAGAAGGATAAGACCCTCAGACCCTGTATTGATTACCGTGGACTTAACAACATCACCATTAAGAACAAGTATTCTCTGCCTTTGATTAATTCTGCTTTTCCCCTCCTTCATGGTGCTACCATCTTTACGAAACTGGATCTACGAAATGCGTATCACCTGGTGCGCATTCGTAAAGGTGATGAATGGAAGACTGCCTTCAACACACCCTTGGGACATTTTGAGTATCTGGTTATGCCTTTTGGGTTGTCTAATGCCCCTGCTGTTTTTCAGGCACTAGTCAATGATGTCCTTCGGGACATGTTGAATCGGTTTGTTTTTGTCTATCTGGATGATATCTTGATTTTCTCAGAGTCCTCCCAGGAACATGAACTGCATGTGCGCCAGGTGTTGCAAAGGTTGTTGGAGAACAAACTGTTTGTGAAGATGGAGAAATGTGAATTTCATGTGTCTGAGACCTCTTTTTTGGGTTACATCATCGCTCAGGGGGAGTTGCGGATGGACCCAGCTAAGATCTCTGCTGTCACGGACTGGCCAGCCCCCTCTACCCGCAAACAACTTCAACGATTTCTGGGGTTTGCGAACTTCTATAGGAGGTTCATCAAGGACTACAGCCGCATTGCGGCGCCACTCACCGCTCTCACCTCCATCTCACGACCGTTCGCTTGGAATGAAGGGGGCCGAATCAGCGTTCGAAGAACTGAAACATCGCTTCGCCTCGGCTCCCATTCTGATGCAGCCGGACCCCGACCGCCAGTTTGTCGTGGAGGTGGATGCATCTGACACTGGGGTAGGTGCGGTGTTGTCACAGCGTTCTCCTGAAGATAACAAACTGCATCCCTGTGCTTTTCTCTCAAGGAAACTTTCTCAGGCAGAGAGGAATTATGATGTTGGCAATCGTGAACTGCTCGCCGTTAAGCTGGCTCTCGAGGAGTGGCGACATTGGTTGGAGGGGGCAGAACAACCCTTCATCGTTTGGACGGATCATAAGAATCTGGCTTACCTCCAGTCAGCGAAGCAGCTCAACCCCCGTCAAGCCAGGTGGGCACTATTTTTTGGGAGATTCAATTTTTCTCTGTCTTACCGTCCTGGGTCACGCAACGTCAAGCCTGACGCCCTGTCTCGTGTTCATTCGGCTGTTGATACTGGTAGTAACCCTGAACCCATTTTGCCTCCTACCTGCAGTATTGCGGTCGTCACATGTGACATCGAGGGGATTGTTAGACAGGCTCAACATCATCAAGCTGACCCTGGGAGGGGTCCTCCTAACCGGATGTTTGTCCCTGAGTCTGCTCGCTCCCAGGTACTTCAGTGGGCTCACTCGTCTCCCCTTACCTGTCACCCTGGAGTTTCGCGGACCCTTGACTTTGTGCGACGGAAGTTCTGGTGGGCCACGATGGAGGCGGACACTCGAGCCTTCATTGCTGCTTGTACGGTATGTGCACGAAGTAAGAACTCCACCCAGGCCAGCGCTGGTCATCTACGACCTCTACCTATACCCAGCCGGCCCTGGTCGCATATCGCTATAGATTTTGTCACTGGACTTCCCCCTCGTCTGGAAAGACTGTAATTCTTACGGTGATTGATCGTTTTTCTAAGTTCGCTCATTTTTTGGCCCTACCTAAACTGCCCACTGCCAGAGAGACGGCTGATATTTTGGTTGAACATGTGTTCCGCTCTCATGGTCTACCCACGGATATTGTCTCTGACAGGGGTCCCCAGTTTGTCTCCCAGGTGTGGAAAGCTTTCTGTAAAGCTTTGGGCATTACATCCAGCCTGTCCTCTGGATATCACCCCCAGACCAACGGGCAAGCCGAGAGAGCGAACCAGGAGATGGAGACCGCTCTTCGGCTGTGTCACAGGGTCTAACCCTGGGTCATGGAGCTCCATGCTCCCCTGGGTGGAATATGCTCATAACACCTTGACTAACGCTTCCTCTGGTTTGTCTCCTTTTCTGTGTGCTCTGGGTTATCAACCTCCCCTGTTCCCTTCTCAAGAGAGGGAACTGGCGGTACCCTCGGTGCAGTCCCACATGCGCCGCTGCTTCAAGGTCTGGAGGAAGGCCAGGGTAGCTCTGTCCCGAGCTTCGGCGTACATGCAGAGGCAAGCCAACCGTCACCGGTCCCAGGCTCCCGGTTACTCTCCTGGTCAAGAGGTATGGCTGAAGTCACGGGACCTTCCATTGAAGGTGGAGTCTAAGAAGATGGCGCCTCGTTTTATAGGACCGTTCAAGATACTGTCTATTGTTAACCCCTGCGCGGTTAAGCTACAGCTTCCTGCCTCCCTACGGGTTCATTCCACCTTTCATGTTTCCCAGATTAAGCCTGTGTCGGTTAGCCCTCTGTGCCCGCCCTCTCGTCCCCCTCCTCCGCCCAGGATCGTGGGTGGGGGTCCGGTCTACACTGTCCGGCGACTTCTGGATGTTCGCCGCCGGGGTCGTGGTTTCCAGTACCTGGTGGATTGGGAGGGTTATGGTCCTGAGGAACGTTCCTGGGTGCCCAGGAGCTTCATTGTGGATCCTGCTCTGGTCCGAGAGTTTCATAGGTTACATCCCGATAAACCCGTCGGCCGCCAGGTGGCGTCCGTAGAGGGGGTACTGTTAGGCCTACTGCTGCTAGGTAGCTCTCTCTCTGCTCTCTCCCTCCCCTCTGTCTGTCCTTGATTGCAGGAGTGAAGTCTGGTGTGCGGGAGTCAGGGTTCCAGCTGCAGCTCATTCACCATAATCACCTCAGCCTTTAAGACCCGGTCAAACTTACCACTCATCGTCAGATCATAGTCAAGACGACCATGTTAGTCTCGCTGCCGACTCAACCTGTTTATTTTTGCTCTTTGTGTTTTGGCCTGTTCTATTTACTTTTTCTCCTGTGCCACAGATATTTGGAACCTGACTCCTGCCTCCGCTTCACTCCTGCCACCACCATCCTGCTCTCCACTACCGGACCTCTCTTTTGGACTCACCACGGACACTAGGACATTACGGTACCACACCTACCCTGACCTGGATCTGTTACCCTCCCTGTAACCTGGACTTGCTCTTCCCCTATTATTGGAAACCTGGACTATTGAACATTTTAAATAAACCTGTTAAACCTTCTCTGGCTTGGTGTACTTGTCTGCATTTGGGTTCTAATACTGGTAAATCATAACACAACTATAGTTTAAAATATGCTTTGTGGAAAGTAAAAAAATGTTTAGCGGAACAAATAGTTAGATTGGAGGTGACTACAACTATTTGAATACAGATCTGAGAAAGTGGGAGAACCTATTCAAGTAAGTAAATATATTTTGAAAATGATAGCTACAGGAACTTTGTGTGCAGGCTAACTCAAATGAGCTGCTAACGTAATGTGTTCGCTAGCTAGCTAACTTTACATACTGTATAGCTAGCCAATAGCTAACTTAATATTAGCTAGTTAGCTACCTATCTTGATGTATTTATTGTTGTAACTCGAAATGCATTTGTAGCTAGGTAGCTAGCTAACTAACAGACATGGAAGAGGGCGTAGGGATTAGCTAGCAGTTCCAGCTGTCAGATGGGAGAGCAGGTTACTCTGGATAGGGCAGGTACCTTTGTGGGAGGACATTATGAAAAGATTCTCCAGTTCCAATCCCTAGCAAGAAACTATGAGGACAGAGAGATATAGCAACATAATATTCAGTGCTGTCTAATTTGATTATAATTTCTTTGTGATGTTTTCTGTCCTTAGATACAGAGAGCCATGAAACCCTGTTTGCAGATGAAGCGGTCCCAATGAATGTCCCAAGAGGGTACATCCTTGTATGCCATGGAATATATGTGATTATATTGTTAGCAAATTTTGTAAACAAAAATACAGTTTGCTCAATTAGTGACAAAACATTTGAGACCCTGATGTTCATCAAATTCAATTGCCATCTTAAATGATTAAGCAAGATCTAAAATGACCATTAAAGAACCATTATGACGATGACGTAACGAGTAATGTAGTGTTTGATGTAGAGAAATTCTGAAAAATAAATGTTAAACAATAAAACAAAATCTGTTTGGTTTATATTTGTTTTGCTTTCCATTATTTCGATCGATAAATGTTAATGTTTAGCACGTTTTAATTTTTTTCTTCAATTATTAATTATTTAATTCTAGGCTATTAAGATTAATATCTGAAAGCCCTCCAAACCACGTGATAATATATTTAGACTCATTAAACTAACTGTTCTAGTTTTTGGTTCTTCATAAAATATTTGGCATCAAATACATATTTTGGGGTTTTCAAATAGAGGAGCAAGTTCAGAAGGGAAACCCGAGTGCGCCGCCTCAGGCTGACGCATCAGCTGAGATGGCATCAATTAGAGGAACAATCACGCCTACCTTATTAGTGGTCTATTCAAGCTGAGCAGGGTCTGCTCACTCATCCTGCTACTGCTACTATGCGCTGGCTTCTTACTCCCACCACCACCCCAGCCTCCACCTGTTAGGTTTTGTGTTCCTGCCAGGGGGGATTGGTATAGTTTACCGCGCTCACTGCCTGTAGGCTATTTTATATTGATGCTTTGATTGGGCAGTGAGCTACCCTGAAGGAGCAGAGCCTATATCACCAATACTTGCATTATTCATTGCTTAATGAATGGTTAAACATATTTCTACGTTTTCTTTCTGAACTTACATACTGTATATTCAAATACCTTCAAATATTATTTGTTTTTCTGAGACCTGTATTTGAATATGAAAGGAAATAATTGCCAATAATTGACTTTAGTTGATTCTCTATATTCGACTACCTCAAGTATTTTAAAAGTTGGTATTTTCAAATAAACTACAAAATACAACTATTTTCTGCCCAGGTCTGGTGGGTACATATCTTGTATTTTCTTGAGAGCCAGGTCTGCCTATGGCGACCTCTCTCAATAGCAAGTCTATGCTCACTGAGTATGTATATAGTCAAGGATTTTCTTAATTTTGGGTCAGTCACAGTGGTCAGGTATTCTGCCACTGTGTACTCTCTGTATAGGGACAGATAGCATTCCTGTTGCTGTCCTGGGGCTCTGTGGGGTCTGTTTGGCTGAGGGGACTCTTCTCTAGGATTATCTCTCTGTAGGTGAGGGTTTTGTGGTGGAATGTGTGGGCACCGCTTCCTTTTAGGTGGTTGTAGAATTGAACAGCTCTTTTCTGGATTTTGATAACTAGAGAGTATAGTCCTAATTCTGCTTTGTGTTGTACACAAAGTATATTTTAGCAGAATTCTGCATGCTGTGTCTCAATTGGGTGTTTGTCTCATTTAGTCAATTCTTGGTTGCTGAGTGGACCCCAGACCTCACAACCATAGAGGGCAATGGGTTCTATAACTGACTGAAGTATTTTTTGCCAGATCCTAATTTGGATGTAAAGTTTTATGTTCCTTTTGATGGCATAGAAGGACCTTCTTGCCTTGATCGTTCACAGCCTGGTGGCATTGTTGTTTAGGCCGAGGTAGATATCATTATTTGCGTCTAGATAGAATTTGTATTTGTTGTCCTGGCAACTGAACCTTTTTTTGTAACACCACTATGTTCGTCTTATGGAGATTCCCTGTCGGGCCCAAGTTTGACAGAATCTGTGCAGATTGATTTCTGAGTCCAGTAGGGTGAGGCTGGGTGCTGCAGACTGTTCTACATTTACATTTACATTTACATCATTTAGCAGACACTCTTATCCAGAGCGACTTACAAATTGGTGCATTCAACTTATGATAGCAAGTGGGACAACCACTTATTATTATATTTTTTTTTATGGGGGGTGGGGGAAGAAGGATTACTTTTATACTATTCCAGGTATTCCTTAAAGAGGTAGGGTTTAAAGTGTCTCTGGAAGGTGGTCAGTGACTCCGCTGTCCTGGCGTCATGGGGGAGCTTGTTCCACCATTGGGGTGCCAGAGCAGCGAATAGCTTTGACTGGGCTGAGCGGGAACTGTGCTTCCGTAGAGGTAGGGGAGCTAGCAGGCCAGAGGTGGATGAACGTAGTGCCCTCATTTGGGTGTAGGGTCTGATCAGAGCCTGAAGGTAAGGAGGTGCCGTTCCCCTCACAGCTCCGTAGGCAAGCACCATGCATGGTCTTGTAGTAGATGCAAGCCTCAACTGGAAGCCAGTGGAGTGTGCGGAGGAGCGGGGTGACATGAGAGAACTTGGGAAGGTTGAACACCAGATGGGCTGCAGCGTTCTGGATAAGTTGAAGGGGTTTAATGGCACAGGCAGGGAGCCCAGCCAACAGCGAGTTGCAGTAATCCAGACGGGAGATGACAAGTGCCTGGATTAGGACCTGTGCCGCTTTCTGTGTAAGGTAGGGTCATACTCTACAAATGTTGTAGAGCATGAACCTGCAGGATCGGGTCACCGCTTTGATGTTAGCGGAGAACGACAGAGTATTGTCCAGGGTCACGCCAAGGTTCTTTGCACTCTGGGAGGAGGACACAATGGAGTTGTCAACCGTGTTGGAGCGGGCAGTCCTTCCCCGGGAGGAAGAGCAGCTCCGTCTTGCCGAGGTTCAGCTTGAGGTGGTGATCCGACATCCACACTGATATGTCTGCCAGACATGCAGTGATGCGATTCACCACCTGGTTATCAGAAGGGGGAAAGGAGAAAATTAATTGTGTGTTGTCTGCGTAGCAAAGATAGGAGAGACCATGTGAGGATATGACAGAGCCAAGTGACTTGGTGTATAGAGAGAATAGGAGAGGGCCTAGAACTGTGCCCTGGGGGACACCTGTGGTGAGAGCACGTGGTGCGGAGACAAAAAATAAACTAAAAACATGCTTCATATTGAATTCATATTGAGGTGAATTACTACATAAAGTTAATAATGAGAATTATTGTTATTATGATTTGGTTTTTGTGATTATTAATTTGATTTGATACCTGTTATTCTGTTTCCTTTGTTATGCAGCACACAAAAAACTATCCAGTAAATATACCACTTTGTGATTAAAGGAAATCCTGCCTCAGTCTCCTCCATTCCTCTCAGTCACCTGACCCGTAACCACCTGTTCACCCTCACTATTGTCAGTCATCCTACCTGTCCGGCTACACCCACAGATTCCAATAACCTACCTGTCCGGCTACACCCACAGATTCCAATAACCTACCTGTCCGGCTACACCCACAGATTCCAATAACCTACCTGTCCGGCTACACCCACAGATTCCAATAACCTACCTGTCCGGCTACACCCACAGATTCCAATAACCTACCTGTCCGGCTACACCCACAGATTCCAATAACCTACCTGTCCGGCTACACCCACAGATTCCAATAACCTACCTGTCCGGCTACACCCACAGATTCCAATAACCTACCTGTCCGGCTACACCCACAGATTCCAATAACCTTTCAGTGTTATTGTAATTCGTCAAGTCATATGCTGCATGTGCCACAGAACATGTCTACAGATCCACGTCACTCACTGTATCTAATTAATTTGAGACAGTCAGAATCTTTATTGGGAATGCCCTGACTCTTGCCAGCAGTGGTCAGAGATTGGCTCAATCTATTTAGCAAGCCTGCTGTTGCCAATGCATCAGGGTTGGGGTCAACTCCAATTCAATTCCAGTCAATTCAGAAACCAAACCAAATTCCAATTCCAATTCAAAATGTTCCTCATTGAAAAGCACTGAAGACCCCAACCCTGCCATGTTGACCCCATGCTATGTTGACCCCAACCCTGACTACTAGATAGCCATGCTACCAAGGACATGATTGGCTATATCGTCACAACTATTGAATCAAGGACAACTACAACTTGAGGGTTAGGGGTGAGGTTAATTTTGGAGTCACCTCTCAATGCACAGAGGTTTAGAACACATGAAGAACATTATAAAGAAAGTTGGTACCATCTGCTGTAATCCAAGTCACAATGCTGTTCCTGGTGTCCCTGCCTTCAGCCCATCTTCTAAGAGCCGAACCAGTATCCGGACGGGTGTTTTTCAACACTGCTTTGTGACATGTTGACTCAATCAGTGGCGACACGCTAATCAGTGGAAACAGATGGGATGAAATGACCAGGACGACCGCCGAGGTAGGATGGCTCCATCGCTATGGAAACAGCTATGCTTGTTTTGCGTTGCTAATGGCCCTGATTACAGTGGCTGGGATGGATCTGAGCAATGACCAGATGTTCAGAGGATGTTTAGAGACCAAAGATGAAGAAGATGATACGCTCCCTGACTCCATCATATGGTCATAATACTGAACAGAAAATTATGATGATGATGATGATGATGACAACATTGAGAAAGAGAGTAGGAAGACGAGGACCACAATAACAGTGATGACATACAGCAGATAATGATAATGTGACATAGAGACTAATTCATTAGGAGATTAAAATGGAAACCGCATGGTCACCCAAACACTGCTCTACAGTTTCAAAACATCACAGACAGGAAGCTAATGAACTACAGCACCAACGCCGTCAGTGAGAGGAAGAGTGATGAAGCTCACCCGTTAACGAGAGAGGTGATTTAATCTCAAATGGGTCAACTAAAATGGTGAGGAGGAGAGTAATCTAAAATGAGGAGAGTAATCTAAAATGAGGAGAGTAATCTAAGATGGTGAGGTTTAGGAGATCAGTCTAAAATGGTGAGGAGGAGAGTAATCTAAGATGGTGAGGTTTAGGAGATTAGTCTAAAATAGTGAGGAGTAGGAGAGTAATCGAAGATGGTGAGGAGGAGAGTAATCTAAGATGGTGAGGTTTAGGAGATCAATCTAAAATGGTGAGGAGGAGAGTAATCTAAGATGGTGAGGTTTAGGAGATTAGTCTAAAATGGTGAGGAGTAGGAGAGTAATCTAAGATTGTGAGGAGGAGAGTAATCTAAAATGAGGAGAGTAATCGAAGATGGTGAGGAGGACAGTAATCTAAGATGGTGAGGTTTAGGAGATTAGTCTAAAATGGTGAGGAGTAGGAGAGTAATCTAAGATGGTGAGGTTTAGGAGAGTGATATAAAATGAGGAGAGTAATATAAGATGGTGAGGAGGAGAGTAATCTAAAATGAGGAGAGTAATCTAAGATGGTGAGGTTTAGGAGAGTCATCTAAAATGGTGAGGAGGAGAGTCATCTAAAATGAGTAGAGTCATCTAAAATGGTGAGGAGGAGAGTAATTCAAGATGGTGAGGAGGAGTGATATCTAAAATGAGGAGAGTAATCTAAGACGGTGAGGTGGAGAGTAAGCTAAAATGGTGAGGAGGAGAGTAATCTAAAATGAGGAGAGTAATCGAAGATGGTGAGGAGGAGAGTAAACTAAGACGGTGAGGTGGAGAGTAAGCTAAAATGGTGAGGAGGAGAGTAATCTAAAATGAGGAGAGTAAGCTAAAATGGTGAGGAGGAGAGTAATCTAAAATGAGGAGAGTAATCGAAGATGGTGAGGAGGAGAGTAAACTAAGATGTTGAGGAGGAGAGTAATCTACGATGGTGAGGTTTAGGAGAGTAATCTAAAATGGTGAGGAGGATAATCTAAAATGGTGAGGAGGAGGAGAGTAATCTAAAATGGTGAGAAAGAGAGTAACCTAAAATGGTGAGAAGGAGGAGAGTAATCTAAAATGGTGAGGAGGAGGAGAGTAATCTAAAATGGTGAGAAAGAGAGTAACCTAAAATGGTGAGAAGGAGGAGAGTAATCTAAGAGCCAATAGGACGCCAGATGCAGGCTCAGATGCTGATTCTTAAAGTATTTAAAGCAGCCAGCCTGGTCAATAGCTATGTTCAAAGAAACGGCTCAGAGGAGGTACTGGATGTTGAAAGATGAGATATACAAACATGCGCATGCATGCACACATCACACACACACACACACACACACACACACACACACACACACACACGTCTCACGCTCAATGCTCTCTCTTTCTCACACTTACACACGTGCGAACACGGGCACACATCAGTCAGTCACTATAATCCATGCCCGGTGCAAAGGCAGGGATACGAAGTGTTGGTGATTGACACTCTGTACTGTACATATATGGACACTGGCATACCTGGATAAGATGATAAGAACCTGGCTCAGGTGCTCAGCTACCACACCTGACCTGGGGGGAGGGGAGGGGGGGAGGAGGAGAAAGAGGGGAGGGGAGGGGAGGCAGAGAGGTTTCAGGATAGTTTAGGGCAGGGGTGTTTAATCCGGCCCGCGAGATGATAAAAAAAAAAAAAAAATTCAATAAAATAAACTGCTGTTCCAATTGCGTCCACTGGATGGCGCAATAGCAATTGTGTTAAGCAAGCAAACTGTTTATACCGGGGCAGAGCAAGTAGGTCAAGCACGTGCAGCCAATGAGCTACTTTGTTTTGCCCGCGATATTTATTACGGCTTCTACTTTTAACATTATGTGCTTTGGCACCCTCATTGCCCCAATATGTCTCTGTCAAAAAAGAGAAAAGTGGACGCAGAGTGCAGAGTGTTCCAAGAAAAATGGTCATCCTATTTATTCACGGAATTGAATGGGAAAGCTGTATGTTTGGTGTGTTCAGAGCATGTTGCAGTGCTGAAAGAATATAACCTTCGTCGCCACTATGTGAGTCTTCATGCTGACAAATATGACAACTTTCAAGGACAGCGGAGATGAGAGAAGGTGAATGAACTGTTGGCGGGTCTGAAGAAACAGCAGTCTGTGTTTACTCACAGCCGAGACATCAGTGACGCTGCAGTGAAAGCTAGCTACCTCATTGCTAATGAAATCGCAGTGGCTTCAAAACCATTTAGTGAGGTTGAATTTGTAAAAACATGCATGATGAAGGCAGCGGAGATTGTGTGCCCTGAAAAGCGGCAGGCTTTTGCAAATATCAGCCTGACAAGAAACACAGTTGCAGACAGGATTTCTGATCTTTCAGTGGATTTGGACAGCCAGTTGAAGCAAAAAGTAAAGTCATTTATTGCGTTTTCGTTGCAATTGATGAAAGCACGGACATTACAGATGTTGCACAACTGGCCATTTTCATCCGCGGAGTTGATGACACATTGACCGTCACCGAGGAGTTCGTGGAGTTGGTGCCGATGACAGATACAACGACAGCAGCTGATATTTTTACCGCACTCGTCGGGCGCGCTGGACAGGGTCGGAGTGGACTGGTCCCGCGCTGTCAGCCTGGCTACAGATGGTGCGCCCTCAATGATCGGGAAAAAAGCAGGCGTTGTGACAAAGTTCAGAGAGAAAGTGCAATCTGCAAATGGAGGACGTGATTTTTGACTTTTCACTGTATTTTGCACCAGGAGGCTTTGTGTTGCAAGTCATTAAAGATGGATAACGTCATGAAGGTGGTCATCCAAACTGTTAATTTCATCCGATCCAGAAGCCTGAATCACCGTCAGTTTGACAGCCTTCTCAGAGAGAAAGACCACATCTATGGCCTGCCATACCACACTGAGGTAAGATGGTTAAGCCGAGGTGCTGTGCTGAGGCGTTTCTTTGATTTACGAGAAGAAATTGAACAGTTCATGAAAGAAAAGGGCAAAACAGTGTTAGAATTTCATTCCGCAGAATGGATGCAGGACCTTGCATTTATGGTGGATGTTACAGAGCACCTGAATAACTTCAACAAACAGCTGCAAGGATGCAACAAAGTTGTCACGCAGTATTATGACAGCATACGTTCTTTCAAGTTAAAGCTGTCATTGTGGGAGACGCAACTTGCCGGTGGTGATGCAGCTCACTTCCCCTGTCTGAAAAATGTGTGCGCGACCCAACATGTGGCAGACATGAAGCGGTTCAAAGATAAAATAACGGGACTGTTACGGGAGTTTGAGCAACGCTTTCAGATTTATGTTTATATGTTTTTATGTTGATGTGCTATTGTTTTTAATTGATTTTATTTTATTTGTATATTTAACCTATTCTTGACTCTGTGGTTCTTGCACTTGTTTGGGGAACAGGATTTCATTATTTTTATCTACATTTCTGCCTGAGAAATGACACCCTGATATAGTTCTGTGATCAGTGATATACTTCTGTTAATCACTGAGGCATTGTGTGTTTGTGTGTTCTTTGTCCTCAGAACTTTCAAATAACTTGAGGTGTTTTATGATTAATAGTGATGTTGTGCTTTTGGACACTGTCCTCAGGCTCCAGCTTTATGTTTATATGTTTTTATGTTGATGTGCTATTGTTTTTAATTGTTTTTATTTTATTTGTATATTTAACCTATTCTTGACTCTGTGGTTCTTGCACTTGTTTGGGGAACAGGATTTCATTATTTTTATCTACATTTCTGCCTGAGAAATGACACCCTGATATAGTTCTGTGATCTGTGATATACTTCTGTTAATCACTGAGGCATTGTGTGTTTGTGTGTTCTTTGTCCTCAGAACTTTCAAATAACTTGAGGTGTTTTATGATTAATAGTGATGTTGTGCTTTTGGACACTGTCCTCAGGCTCCAGCTTTATGTTTATATGTTTTTATGTTGATGTGCTATTGTTTTTAATTGTTTTTATTTTATTTGTATATTTAACCTATTCTTGACTCTGTGGTTCTTGCACTTGTTTGGGGAACAGGATTTCATTCTTTTTATCTACATTTCTGCCTGAGAAATGACATCCTGATATAGTTCTGTGATCTGTGAAACAGTTCTGTTAATCACTGAGGCATTGTGTGTTTGTGTGTTCTTTTTCTTTAGAATTTTCAAATAAACTTGACGTGTTTTATGATTAATAGTGATGTTGTGCTTGTACTATTTTGGACACACTGTCCTCAGGCTCCAGCTTTATGTTGTATGTTGATCGTATTAAAACAAAGAAAACAATCTGAAGTTGTTGTTTTTAAGTTATATATACCATGATTTTTCCGGTCCGGCCCACTTGGGAATAGATTTTCCTCCATGTGGCCCCTGAGCTAAAATGAGTTTGACACCCCTGGTTTAGGGCCTAAGGCAATTTACCTTGACTTATTTCCTGAAACTGCTCAGGCCATACAGACCATTTACACAGACACACGCTCGCTCACATACACACACACACATTCCCAACCCCTATACATTATGTAATTTGAGGTGGGAGAGAATTCAACACAGTGACAGCTCAACTGTGACAGTGTGAGTCATCTGCTCTGAAGTGGTCTGTGAGTGTTTCTCTGTGGAGATCTATGAGTGTTTGAGTGTGTGCGTCTGTCCGTGCATATGTGTGTATGTGTGTGTGGGGGGGGCGGGCGGGCGGGCGGGGGGGGTATTTAACAAGTGGTGAAGTCTATGTGTGAGTGTGTGCAACTAATTGCTCATCCATTTTCAGTAGATAGATATGTAAGTGTGTGTATAAACAGATGTTTCTGTGTAAAGGTTTTGAGTATTGGTGAGTATTGGTGTTGTTCTGTGACTGTGTGTATGTCAGTCTTTCAGTGCTGCACATCCTCTGTTAGTCTAAGCTGCATGGGTCATCTCTGCTGCTCTATCTACTGAGATCTCTCCTCTGCAACATGTTTTTCCTATAGGTCATTGCTGTACGACAATATGCTCTCAGCCAGTATATAGTACCTAGTAGGCCCTATACCTGCTAAAACAAAGATCAAATGAAATAAAAAGTATTGCTCTCTCTTTGTGTCCATTCTCTCCGTGTAGCTGTGACTGTACATGTCCATCCGGCTGGCCAGCTTCTCTCTGTGTAGCTGTGACTGTACATGGCCATCCGGCTGGCCAGCTTCTCTCTGTGTAGCTGTGACTGTACATGGCCATCCGGCTGACCAGCTTCTCTCTGTGTAGCTGTGACTGTACATGGCCATCCAGCTGGCCAGCTTCTCTCCGTGTAGCTGTGACTGTACATGGCCATCCGGCTGGCCAGCTTCTCTCTGTGTAGCTGTGACTGTACATGGCCATCCGGCTGGCCAGCTTCTCTCTGTGTAGCTGTGACTGTACATGGCCATCCGGCTGGCCAGCTTCTCTCTGTGTAGCTGTGACTGTACATGGCCATCCGGCTGGCCAGCTTCTCTCCATGTAGCTGTGGACAGTACATGGCCATCTGGCTGGCCAGCTTCTCTCTGTGTAGTGATGTATTATTCATGGTAATATGCCTGTGTTCTGATGTAATTGCAGTGTGTTACAGAAGTGTCTGCGTCTGATGGAGCACAAATGAATAAATAAATCGGGATGGCGGAGCCATTTGGACGTTTGACATTTACTGATGAGACAATTAAGTGAGCAGCGCACAAACCCACAGGCAGCGGCGCAGGAAAACACATGCCCACACTTCCACAAACAGTTTAAACACAACACACACACGCTGAGCACAAATGAAAGACGAACACACACCAACCAATAGTGGAGCTCAAACAAACACACACATGATACACACACATGATACACACACATGATAAACACACATGATACACTCACAAAAGCACACACACATGACTGCATGCAAACTAACACAAACTATCATGTGATGTCTCCGCTAATTTCTACCTTTTTATTACACATGGACTCAAAGAAATAGTGGCACCAGGTGATATAGTGGCACCAGGTGATATAGTGGCACCAGGTGATATAGTGGCACCAGGTGATATAGTGGCACCAGGTTAGGTAAGTCTTGGAAAAGACAATAAGATACACACACACACACACACAAACACACACACACACATAAAAACACACACACACAAACACACACACACACACACAAACACACGCACACACACACACAAACACACACATACACACAAACACACACACAAACACACACACAAACACACACAAACACACACATGCAGCAGCCATGCCTCACTCCATGGGACTACATATAAATGTGACTTTGCTATTTAGCATCCTAGAGATAATATTCCTTCATCATGTAAGTGTAGGTCTGCAAAATGATGTGACAGATTTAACAGTCAAGCAAATTAGGCTACACGTTTTTCATGATAGGCTATGAGTTGTCACCCCACAAGCAGGTCTATGAGGGAAATATTTACAGTTTTTCCCAATTGCTAACACACTAAAATGACATGCACAGCACAATTATTTAAACTGACACACAGAGAGCAAAACCTCTTCTCAAGTCTCCAAAAGTCTAAACACATTTTCTGCTTTACACACATTTTGCAATTCAAAATTGCACTTTTTAAATGCCCTGCACACAGTTCTCTGCATAAGACACAACAATCTGACATAAAGTCACATGTTTGCCATTTCAAAACACTGCCATTCAAAATGACACTACATTAGCTAATTGGCCAATACATGTGCCACCTGACCAAACACCTCAATGGTTAATTGTTACCACTTCAATCAGGAAGTAAGCACTGTGAAAAGACCACAGGTGAGCACCTTTTGTTTTACAACAACAATGGAAGAGATTGCAGAGAGAGGAAGAGGAAGAGGAAGAGGGAGGGTGAGAATGAGAGGGGGAGGAAGAGTGAGAGGTAGGGGTAGAGCTGGTAGAGGAGTTCATGGCCAAAGAAGACGACAACTTTCAAATGAAATCAGAGCAACCTTAGTTGATCATGTCATCAACCATGGGCTGACAATGCGAGAGGCTGGACAGAGAGTGCAGCCCAACTTGAGCCGTTTTACTGTCGCCTGTGTCATCCGGACATTTAGACTGGAGTACAGGTATGTAACCAACATTTCTTTCACACTATGTAGTACACCCCATGTCATAATGTATCAGTTGGGTGACACCTGTTTATTCATGAATGGCTGATGTCATACACTAACTGCACAAGTTTCCTGTACAATTTACTCTACTGTGGGGGAAATATCTTTAGGCTGCATTGTCCAAGCCCTATATTTTTTATATTTTTGTTTTTCTGAAGGACTGAGAGACGCAACCATGGTGGAGGAAGGGTCCAAATGTTCACCAGGGTACAGGAAGCTGCCATTGTAAACTTGGTTTTGGAAAATAATGAAATCAGATTACGATAAATTCAAAGCCACGTCATCCAAGACAACACCATATTCAACAACATTCAACGAGTCAGTCTGTCCACATTGGCTCGCATTCTCAAGCGAAAACAAATCAAAATGAAACAAATGTACAGTGGGGAAAAAAAGTATTTAGTCAGCCACCAATTGTGCAAGTTCTCCCACTTAAAAAGATGAGAGGCCTGTAATTTTCATCATAGGTACACGTCAACTATGACAGACAAAATGAGGAAAAAAATCCAGAAAAGTCACATTGTAGGATTTTTAATGAATTTATTTGCAAATTATGGTGGAAAATAAGTATTTGGTCAATAACAAAAGTTTCTCAATACTTTGTTATATACCCTTTGTTGGCAATGACACAGGTCAAACGTTTTCCTCTAAGTCTTCACAAAGTTTTCACACACTGTTTGTCACGATCGTCATACACAGAGGACCAAGGCGCAGCATGGAATGCGAACATACTTTTAATTTGAATGATCACACGAACAAAACAACAAACGATACGAAACGTGAAGTCCTTGGTTACAATACAAACCATATGGAACAAGATCCCACAACACACTGTGGAAAACAGGCTGCCTAAGTATGGTTCCCAATCAGAGACAACAAGCAACAGCTGATACACGTTGCCTCTGATTGAGAACCACACCGGCCAACATAGAAACAAAATAACTAGATAATAACCCTAGCACACAAAACACATAGAAACAACACACCCTGGCTCAACATAACAGAGTCCCAGAGCCAGGGCGTGACACTGTTGCTGGTATTTTGGCCCATTCCTCCATGCAGATCTCCTCTAGAGCAGTGATGTTTTGGGGCTGTCGCTGGGCAACACGGACTTTCAACTCCCTCCAAAGATTTTCTATGGGGTTGAGATCTGTAGACTGGCTAGGCCACTCCAGGACCTTGAAATGCTTCTTACGAAGCCACTCCTTCGTTGCCCAGACGGTGTGTTTGGGATCATTGTCATGCTGAAAGACCCAGCCACGTTTCATCTTCAATGCCCTTGCTGATGGAAGGAGGTTTTCACTCAAAATCTCACGATACATGGCCCCATTCATTCTTTCCTTTACACAGATCAGTCGTCCTGGTCCCTTTGCAGAAAAACAGCCCCAAAGCATGATGTTTCCACCCCCATGCTTCACAGTAGGTATGGTGTTCTTTGGATGCAACTCAGCATTCTTTGTCCTCCAAACACGACGAGTTGAGGTTTTACCAAAAAGTTATATTTTGGTTTCATCTGACCATATGACATTCTCCCAATCCTCTTCTGGATCATCCAAATGCACTCTAGCAAACTTCAGACGGGCCTGGACATGTACTGGCTTAAGCAGGGGGACACGTCTGGCACTGCAGGATTTGAGTCCCTGGCGGCGTAGTGTGTTACTGATGGTAGGCTTTGTTACTTTGGTCCCAGCTCTCTGCAGGTCATTCACTAGGTCCCCCCGTGTGGTTCTGGGATTTTTGCTCACCGTTCTTGTGATCATTTTGACCCCACGGGGTGAGATCTTGCGTGGAGCCCCAGATCGAGGGAGATTATCAGTGGTCTTGTATGTCTTCCATTTCCTAATAATTGCTCTCACAGTTGATTTCTTCAAACCAAGCTGCTTACCTATTGCAGATTCAGTCTTCCCAGCCTGGTGCAGGTCTACAATTTTGTTTCTGGTGTCCTTTGACAGCTCTTTGGTCTTGGCCATAGTGGAGTTTGGAGTGTGACTGTTTGAGGTTGTGGACAGGTGTCTTTTATACTGATAACAAGTTCAAACAGGTGCCATTAATACAGGTAACGAGTGGAGGACAGAGGAGCCTCTTAAAGAATAAGTTACAGGTCTGTGAGAGCCAGAAATCTTGCTTGTTTGTAGGTGACCAAATACTTATTTTCCACCATAATTTGCTAATAAATTCATTACAAATCCTACAATGTGATTTTCTGGATTTTTTTTCCTCAATTTGTCTGTCATAGTTGACGTGTACCTATGATGAAAATTACAGGCCTCTCTCATCTTTTTAAGTGGGAGAACTTGCACAATTGGTGGCTGACTAAATACTTTTTTTCCCCACTGTATAAGGTGCCGTTTGAGAGAAACTCTCAAAGAAACAAACAGGTCAGACGAGCATATGTGGATGTAAGTACGATATTGACTGCAGTACACTACGCGCAACATTGTTTCCCAATGTACTGGATAACACCATATTGACTACTTTTGTTCTTTGTTTTCAGGGAGTACTGGAAATGGATGCTCATGCAATCCCACATGAGTTCATCTTTATAGATGAGGCTGGGTTCAACCTAGCAAAGACCAGAAGAAGGGGGAGAAATGTAATTGACCACAGAGCCATTATAGATGTTCCTGGCCAACGTGGTGGAAACATCACAATGTGCGCTGCCATCTCCAATAAGCATGGTGTCCTCCACCGTCATGCCAACCTTGGACCATACAACACAGCCCATATTCTCACATTTCTGGACAGACTCCACAACATTCTCATACCAACAGAGCGTATGAATGATGCAGACCATCAAAGAACCCGGTACGTTGTAGTATGGGACAACGTGAGCTTTCATCGTGCAGCCCCAGTCCAAAACTGGTTTGCTGACCACCCACCATTTCTCGTGCAATACCTCCCACCATACTCACCATTTCTGAACCCCATAGAAGAGTTCTTTTCGGCATGGCGGTAGAAGGTATACGACCGGCAGCCTTTGTGCGCATGCCTCTTGTGCAGGCTATGGAAGAGGCATGTGATGAGATTGATGTGGGTGCAATTCAGGGATGGATAAGGCACTCAAGGCACTTCTTCCCTCGATGTCTGGCAAGGGAAGATATTGCCTGTGATGTGGACGAGGCGTTGTGGCCAGACCCTGCTGTGCGGCAAGATGCTGACTAATTATCTTTCTTGCCTCTTTTTTTTCTATATATTTTCTCTGCACATTTTTTCTGCAATTTTCTTTTTCAGTTTACTGTTTTTTGTGAGCATATTTTTGTTCAGTCCAATGTAAATATATCTGCTGTGCATATGTTGCACTGACTTGTTTAGTGAAAAAATAAAAAAAATGAATGATTCAACAGCATGTGTGTGTATCTGCAAATATTTATGTGCATGTGAACAATCTGAAGAATATTCAGCAAATTTGAACTATTTTAGCATTATGGCAAAGCATACTAAAGATGAGTGTGCTTTTCATTATGCCCAAAAGTGTGTAGTTGGTTAGACAAAAATCTGGCAATATGAATAAAGTGTGTGCCATTTCGTGCAAACGTTTGATTTTGATAATGCTGTATGTAATTTTGGTTGCAGTGCTTCATTTTGCAGGATATATGAGGTGTTTTGCAGTTTGGGTGTGTGGTTTTGTGAATTGTGTTAAGTATTTTGATAAAACCAGCCTATTTTGCAAAATTGTGTTTTAGCAATTGGGAAAAACTGTAAGTTTCAACTTCCTACATCAAAAAGTATTATTATACACTGAGTGTACAAAACATTAAGAACACCTGCTCTTTCAATGACATAGACCAGTGTTTCCCAACCACAGGTGTACTACTGTAGGACCCCTGTGGGGTACTTGGCCTATCCACAGGGGGTACTTGAGAAGAGTCCTGAGACCATAGGCCTTCTGGTAAAATACACTATGAGGGGGTACTCTGAGCAAATCAAAATTCAGTTGGTGGTACAGTAACCGAAAATGGTTGGGAACCACTGACATAGACTGACCAGGTGAATCTGGGTGAAAGCTATGATTCCTTATTGACGTTACTTGTTAAATCCACTTCAATCTGTGTATATGAATGGGGGGAGACCGGTTAAAGAAGGATTTTTAAGCCTTGAGACATGTATTGTGTATGTGTGCCATTCAGAGGGTGAATGGACAAGACAAATTATTGAAGTGCCTTTGAACAGGGTATGGTAGTAGGTGACAGGCGCCCTGGTTTGTGTCAAGAACTGCAACGCTGCTGGGTTTTTCACCCTCAACAGTGTCCTGTGTGTATCAAGAACGGTCCTCCAAACAAAGGACATCCAGCCAACTTGACACAACTGTGGGAAGCATTGGAGTCAACACGGGCCAGCATCCCTATGTAACGCTTTGGGCACCTTTTAGAATCCATGCACTACGAATTGAGGCTGTTTTGAGGGCAAGGTGTTTTTAATGTTTAGGAAGGTGTTCTTAATGCTTTGTGTAGGTCCTATGGGTAGCTAAAATTGTAAATTAACTTTCTGGCCATTTACCTCGCTGAATAACAGTTGTCTGCTTCAAATAAACTCGTGGTTGATCCCGAACACTCAAAGGCTTTATTTCACGCTAGGTTACAACCTTCAAGAGGAAGAGCCATCGAGTCTCCGCCTACCAGACTCAAGCTGAGGGAGCATGAAAAAGGATAGCAACAATGTGAGACGACACCTAAAGTGCAGCTTTCATGAATCGGATTTGAAACAGCACTGTGAAGCCGGACCACTGCCCACACAGCTCGGTTAACGGGAGGAACAAACGGACAATAGCCTACCTTCTCCTAAAACAATGAAGACGGGGCACATTTCCTAGGTAAGGCTTTAATTGTTCCCTGCAGGATTTGCAGGCAGTTGCGCCTCATGCTTCAGAGCGCTTTGTGCTAAAAGCCCGCATTAGACTACATTTTAACTATGAGCAGTCACTTGGCAAAAGATGTGGCTCAAGAGATTCAACCAGCGGTCGATGTGGTTTTTAGAATGGATGTATAAACGAAACATAATTGGGCAAGAATATTCAATAGCAAATAAATAGCCTGAACGGTTTACATTAACGGTTTTATCTTTGCACAGTCAGAATGATAAAAGAACCATAGCCTACTGCACTGTTATATTGTTTTTATCCTAGGCTATCATCATACTAGCCTACTACTGAATAGATTTAGAAGCTAACGACAACCTTTGGATCATAATTAAAGCATGCAATACCGCGTGCGTCAACATTGTAGCCAAGCCACACATTTAACACACAGCCTACTTTGTGTAAATACAGTGGGGGAAAAAAGTGTTTAGTCAGCCACCAATTGTGCAAGTTCTCCCACTTAAAAAGATGAGAGAGGCCTGTAATTTTCATCATAGGTACACGTCAACTATGACAGACAAAATGAGAAAAAAATCCAGAAAATCACATTGTAGGATTTTAAATGAATTTATTTGCAAATTATAGTGGAAAATAAGTATTTGGTCAATAACAAAAGTTTCTCAATACTTTGTTATATACCCTTTGTTGGCAATGACACAGGTCAAACGTTTTCTGTAAGTCTTCACAAGGTTTTCACACACTGCAGGTCTACAATTTTGTTTCTGGTGTCCTTTGACAGCTCTTTGGTCTTGGCCATAGTGGAATGCAAATTAATTACTTAAAAATCATACAATGTGATTTTCTGGATTTTTGTTTTAGATTCCGTCTCTCACAGTTGAAGTGTACCTATGATAAAACTTACAGACCTCTACATGCTTTGTAAGTAGGAAAACCTGCAAAATCGGCAGTGTATCAAATACTTGTTCTCCCCACTGTATAGCAGTGGTGTGTGTTTGTATTGTTGAGATATAGCAGTGGTGTGTGTTTGTATTGTTGAGATATAGCAGTGGTGTGTGTTTGTATTGTTGAGATATAGCAGTGGTGTGTGTTTGTATTGTTGAGATATAGCAGTGGTGTGTGTTTGTATTGTTGAGTTATAGCAGTGGTGTGTGTTTGTATTGTTGAGATATAGCAGTGGTGTGTGTTTGTATTGTTGAGTTATAGCAGTGGTGTGTGTTTGTATTGTTGAGATATAGCAGTGGTGTGTGTTTGTATTGTTGAGATATAGCAGTGGTGTGTGTTTGTATTGTTGAGATATAGCAGTGGTGTGTGTTTGTATTGTTGAGTTATAGCAGTGGTGTGTGTTTGTATTGTTGAGATATAGCAGTGGTGTGTGTTTGTATTGTTGAGTTATAGCAGTGGTGTGTGTTTGTATTGTTGAGTTATAGCAGTGGTGTCACGATCGTCTATAAAGGGAGCAGACCAATACGCAGCGCGTTGAGTGAACATGATGACTTTAATTGATAAAGCACGTAAATACAAAACAAAAGACGATAGTGAAGTCCAACAGTGACTATGACTGAAACGGAACAATAACCCACAAAGACAAAGTGAAAACACCCAGTATATATATGGCTCCCAATCAGAGATAACGAGCCGACAGCTGACACTCGTTACCTCCGATTGGGAGTCATATGACTACACAGCCAACATACCCAAAAACACAACAAAACGAACACACCCTGACTCAACATACAAAGTCCCAGAGCCAGAGTGTGACAGTACCCCCCCCTAAAGGCGCGGACTGCGACCGCGCCTCAATCCAGGCTAAACCAGGGAGGGCTGGGCGGGCATACCTCCTCGGCGGTGGCTCTGGCTCCGGCCTAGACCACCACCCCACCATAGTCACTCCCCGCTTACGTCGCCTCCTCCATATGACCACCCCCAACTAAACCCCACTGGATTAAGGGGCGGCACCGGACTAAGGGGCAGCACCGGACTAAGGGGCAGCACCGGACTAAGGAACAGTACCTGACTAAGGGGCAGCACCGGCCTAAATGGCGGATCCTGGCTGGCTGGCTCTGGCGGATCCTGGCTGGACGGCTCTGGCGGATCCTGGCTGGCGGAAGGCTCTGGCTGATCCTGTCTGGCAGAAGGCTCTGGCTGATCCTGTCTGGCAGAAGGCTCTGGCTGATCCTGTCTGGCAGAAGGCTCTGGCTGCTCCTGTCTGGCGGAAGGCTCTGGCTGATCCTGTCTGGCGGAAGGCTCTGGCTGCTCCTGTCTGGCGGAAGGCTCTGGCTGCTCCTGTCTGGCGGAAGGCTCTGGCTGATCCTGTCTGACGGAAGGCTCATGGCAGACGGGCGGCTTTGCAGGCTCAGTACAGACGGGCAGTTCAGACGGCGTTGGGCAGACGGGCAGTTCAGGCGCCCGTTGGGCAGACGGGCAGTTCAGACGGCGTTGGGCAGACGGACAGTTCAGGCGCCCGTTGGGCAGACGGGCAGTTCAGACGGCGTTGGGCAGACGGACAGTTCAGGCCCCGTTGGGCAGACGGCAGACTCTGGCCGTCTGAGGCGCACCGTCGGCCTGGTGCGTGGTGCCGGAACTGGAGGTACCGGGCTGAGGACACGCATCTCAGGGCTAGTGCGGGGAGAAGCAACAGGGCATGCTTGGCCCTGGGGACGCACCGTAGGCCTGATGCGTGGTGCCGGAACTGGAGGTACCGGGCTGAGGACACGCATCTCAGGGCTAGTGCGGGAAGCAGCAACAGGGCATGCTTGGCCCTGGGGACGCACAGAAGGCCTAGTGCGGAGAGCAGCAACAGGGCATGCTTGGCCCTGGGGGACGCACCGTAGGCCTAGTGCGGAGAGCAGGAACAGGCCGGGCTGGGCTGGCGACGCGCACCGTATCCCTGGTGCGAGTGGCCGGAACAGGCCGGGCCGGGCTGGCGAAGCGCACCGTATCCCTGGTGCGTGGAGTAGGAACAGGCCGGGCTGGGCTGGCGACGCGCACCGTATCCCTGGTGCGAGTGGCCGGAACAGGCCGGGCCGGGCTGGCGAAGCGCACCGTATCCCTGGTGCGTGGAGTAGGAACAGGCCGGGCTGGGCTGGCGACGCGCACCGTATCCCTGGTGCGAGTGGCCGGAACAGGCCGGGCCGGGTTGGCGGCGCACCGTATCCCTGGTGCGAGTGGCCGGAACAGGCCGGGCTGGGCTGGCGGCCGCGCACCGTAGGCTTCGTATGAGGCTCAGGAACAGGCCGGGCTGGGCTGGCGACGCGCACCGTACACTTAGTGCGAGAGGCCGGAACAGGCCGTACCGTACTGGGGACACACACTACTGGCTGTACCTCGGGATTAGGAACGGGCCGGACCGGACTGGATACACACCTCAGTCTCTCACGCCGTGCCTCTACATCTCCTTTCCCTACTTTGGCCAGTGACCCCCTTAACCTGGTAGCCTCCTGAATCCGTCCCTTCTCTGCCTCCGTCAGCCCCCTTAACCTGGTAGCCTTCTGTATCTGCCTTGTGGCAGCCTCCTGCTGCTCAGTCGCCCAAGCCATGTGCCCCCCCAAAAACTTTTTGGGGTTGCCTCCCGTCCTTCCGACGATGGCCCTGCTGACGCCCGTTGCTCCTCTCGCCGTCGCCTCTCCACCGTCTCGCTCCAAGGACGGCGATCCATCCCATCGAGGATCTCCTCCCAAGTCCAGGACCCTTTTCCGTCCACCAGTTCCTTCCATGTCCAGACCCTTTGTTCCTGGACGCGCTGCTGGTTCCTTTATGGTGGGTTATTCTGTCACGATCGTCTATAAAGGGAGCAGACCAATACGCAGCGCGTTGAGTGAACATGATGACTTTAATTGATAAAGCACGTAAATACAAAACAAAAGACGATAGTGAAGTCCAACAGTGACTATGACTGAAACGGAACAATAACCCACAAAGACAAAGTGAAAACACCCAGTATATATATGGCTCCCAATCAGAGATAACGAGCCGACAGCTGACACTCGTTACCTCCGATTGGGAGTCATATGACTACACAGCCAACATACCCAAAAACACAACAAAACGAACACACCCTGACTCAACATACAAAGTCCCAGAGCCAGAGTGTGACAAGTGGTGTGTGTTTGTATTGTTGAGATATAGCAGTGGTGTGTGTTTGTATTGTTGAGTTATAGCAGTGGTGTGTGTTTGTATTGTTGAGATATAGCAGTGGTGTGTGTTTGTATTGTTGAGATATAGCAGTGGTGTGTGTTTGTATTGTTGAGATATAGCAGTGGTGTGTGTTTGTATTGTTGAGATATAGCAGTGGTGTGTGTTTGTATTGTTGAGTTATAGCAGTGGTGTGTGTTTGTATTGTTGAGTTATAGCAGTGGTGTGTGTTTGTATTGTTGAGATATAGCAGTGGTGTGTGTTTTTATTGTTGAGATATAGCAGTGGTGTGTGTTTCTATTGTTGAGATATAGCAGTGGTGTGTGTTTGTATTGTTGAGTTGTAATAAGGGTGTCTTTTTTTCATTTTTTGATTGTCCAAACTCTTGGGGTCTGTTATAATATGGGCTCAGCAGTTATTCAGTACCCCCGAGAGAGATGGAGCTGTGGGATCAGTCAGTGACAGAATGTGCAGCTCTCCCCAGCTCTATTCTGTATTTATATATTTATCTATCCATTCATCTGCTACATGGACTAGAGCGTGACACTAGATGTGCACTCTCTTTCTCAAGCTATCCTCTCTGTCTTGCTCACTGTCTTTTCTTTCTTTCTTTCTTTCTTTCTTTCTTTCTTTCTTTCTTTCTTTCTTTCTTTCTTTCTCTTTTCTCACCTCTCTCGCTCTCTCTATTAATTTTCAATTTAAGGGGCTTTATTGGCATGGGAAATATAAGTTTACACTCACAAAAGTTCCAAAAGAATAAAGACATTTCAAGTGTCATTATGTCTATATACGGTGTTGTAATGATGTGCAAATAGTTAAAGTACAAAAAGGAAAATAAATAAACATAAATATAGGTTGTATTTACAATGGTGTTTGTTCTTCACTGGTTGCCCTTTTCTTGTGGCAACAGGTCACAAATCTGTCACAAACGTTGAGAGACGGGTCAGACCAAGGTGCAGCGTGAAAAGCGTACATGTTTATTAACTAAATAAACATTCAACAAAACAAGAAACAACGTAACGTGAAGTCCAAAGGGCTATACACATACCAGCCTAACAGGAACAAGATCCCACAACTAAGGTAGGCAAACAGGCTACTTAAGGATGATCCCCAATCAGAGACAACGGTCGACAGCTGCCTCTGATTGGGAACCACACCCGGCCAAACATAGAAACACAACCTAGAACTGCAACATAGAAATAGATTAAACATAGAATATATAACATAGAATTCCACACCCTGACTCAACAAACAAGAGTTCTATAGGTCAGGGCGTGACAACATCTTGCTGATGCTATGACGCTGTCATAGTCCATGTGGGGTCAAACGACATCAGGAGGGCTAGCTCAGAACATCTGAAAAATGGATTTTAAAGAACTGATTTTAGCATTAAAAGACAAAAAAACGGTCAATCATTTCAGGTCCAGTACCACTCGCCTACAAATTCTCACAAGGCACCCCAACCTCCACCCCCTTTTTCTCCGTCTTTTCTTCATGCGAATTACAGGGATTTGGGCCTGGTCTCGAGAAAGCAGTATATCCTTCGCGTTGGACTCCTTAAAATAAAAAGATTTGTCCAGTTTGAGGTGAGTAATCGCTGTTATGATGTCCAGAAGCTCTTTTCGGTCATAAGAGATGGTAGCAGCAACATTATGTACAAAATAAGTTACAAACAATGCGAAAAAACAAACAAAATAGCACAGTTTGATTTGTTGATTTGATTTGAATTGGTTAGGAGCCCGTAAAACGGCAGCCATCCCCCCTTGGCATTACATGTATAAGCCAAGCTGTCACATGAAACCGCTCGCATGTGCAGTGCTCGTTTGACCACAGTGTTTTCCCGCTAATTGCATTATGGAATGAACATTCACGCGTAACCTACTGCCTTGTGCGAATTGCTGCGCTTATAATGTGAAGAAATAATAGTTTATTAACATTTTAAGCTAAATGTTCTGATCTGTTGCATCCGACTCATTGCTTTTTAACGTTGTTTTTAAATGTAGCCTAAGCATACTGGTTGGATGAATTTGGGATCTATCGTCCCATAACAGTCCCAGGGTCTGTTTGGAATACAGTGCTTTCGGAAAGTTCAGACCCCTTCCCTTTTTCCACATTTTGCTAAGTTATTAAATGGCAAAAATGTCTGTTTTTGCTTTGTCATTATGAGGTATTGTGTGTAGATTAACAAGGAAAAAAAACAATTTAATCAATTTTAGAATAAGGCTGTAATGTAACAATGTGGAAAAAGTCAAGAGGTCTGAATACATTCCGAATGCACTGTAGGCTAGTTCTTTCTCGAATAGGTACACTTTTCTACTATGGGGGATAGTAGATTGACATAGGCTAGTGATTTTGCTGTTTGATACTCATCTTGTTGGCTGGGGAAAAGTAAATGTGGACAGTTATTGTAACATCTTCAAAGTGCACATAAGAATTCGGTAAGAAGGACCGCAAATCGTTGCATCCTCGACTTGCATGTTCTGTTAATCTAAATGGGATTTGTGTCATTCTGAGCACCGTGGGTAGACGTCCTAATCAGGTTACGCACCCAACGCATATGGTGCCGGCAGATTTCACGGTAAATGTAAATGTTGCCGGTCAAATGTCCGGCACCACATTTTCCTAACGGAAACCCTGGTGTGTGTGTGTGTGTGTGTGAGTGAGAGAGTGTAACATGTAGAAGATAATCTAATCCAAGATGGCGTAGCAGTGCAGTCGTGTTTTTGTCGTGTGTCTGTAAATAGCCTGTAAATATCCTGTTTTTTTGTATTTTCGCACATATTTCCCTATCAGACTTTTCATCCTTCTACAAAATATACTTTCCTGCAACCCGCCTCACTCAATGTGGAACGGATTCTATTATTGACTTACCTTTTATCTAGAATCTCCAGTTGAAACTAGCTAGCCAGCTAACTAGCTACGTGCTATTAGCCACAGTTAGCGGTATTTCACCCAGAACATTGGATTTTTCTGCCAGAATAATTTAATCACTGGACATTAATCACCGGATCGCAACTAGCTAGCCGCAACCGAATGGATGTTGCTGTTTGGCTAATCACCACTGCCCCCGATGCAAGCACCAGTTAGCCTCGAGCTAGCCTAGAGCCAGGCCCATATCCCGGCTATCTACCTCTCGGTCTACCGGACGGGAGTAGCCAGCTAACTAGTTACTTGCTATTAGCTACCGTTAGCGGTTTTTCACCATTGTCCGTGGCCTGCACCACCTACCAGCCAGCTCTAGTCTGGACTATTATTCGGCCAGTCTGCACTGTCTGCACAGTGCGTTATCGACCCAGAACATATCGGTTTTTCTGTCGGAATCACTGAATCACTGGACCTTTAACACGGGATTCATCGCTACCAGCTAGCTGTAACAAAATTGCCGTTGTGGTTTGGCTAATCAGCCTGAGCTAGCTTTGAGCCAGGCCCATGAGTTGAGCCAGGCCCATCTCCCGGCTATCTACCTCTCTGTCAACCGGACGGGACCACCTAGTGTTGACACGGAGCCCCGCCGATCCAACACGACTGGTCTGCCGACAAAATCGTCTGATGTGGTTACAACAGGCTTCCCGTTACGACGTCGACCACGAAGATTCCATCTGCTAGCCCCGGCCCGCTAGCACACGCTAGCCGTGGCCTCTTGCTCGCTAGTGCTTTAGCAGCCCCCGAACTACCTCCGAACTATCCTATTGCTGTTCACCGGACCTTATGATAACTCAGCTATACAGCTGATGCCTGCTGGACTGTTCCTTTTTACGGTACCGCATCCTGTTTATGTTTAGCCTCAGCCCAAACTGTGTCGCCATTACCAGCTGATGTCTTAGCTCTCTCAAATTACACCTGTGATTGCTTTATGCCTCTCTCCCATGTCAATATGGTTTGCTTATTGTTGTTTCGGTTATTTCTTATTGTACTATTTCACTGTAGATCCCCCAGCCCAGCTAAACCTGCCTTAGCTCCTTTGTCCCACCCCCCATACACGCGGAGACCGACTCAATCGGTGCCTCCAGTGATTTTATCTCTTTCATTGTTACCCAACGATTAGGTTTACCTCCACTGTACTCATATCCTTCCATATCCTTGTCTGTACATAATGCCCTGAATCTTTTCTACAATGCCTGGAAATCTGCCCCCTTTATTCTCTGTACCCAACGCACTAGAAGACCAGTTCTTTAAGCCTTTAGCCGTATCCTTATTCTAGTCCTCCTCTGTTCCTCTGGTGATGTAGAGGCTAACCCAGGCCCTGCAGCCCCCAGTATCACTCCTACTCCCCAGGCGCTATCATTTGTTGACTTCTGTAACCGTAAAAGCCTTGGTTTCTTGCATGTTAATATCAGAAGTCTCCTTCCTAAGTTTGAGTTATTCACTGCGTTAGCACACTCCGCCAACCCTGATGTTCTAGCAGTGTCTGAATCCTGGCTTAGGAAGGCCACCAAAAATTCAGAAATGTCCATCCCCAACTATAACATTTTCCATCTAGATAGAACTGCCAAAGGGGTGGAGTTGCAATCTACTGTAGAGAGAGCCTGCAGAGCTCTATCATACTATCCAGGTCTGTGCCCAAACAGTTTGAGCTTCTACTTCTAAAAATCCACCTTTCCAGAAATAAGTCTCTCACTGTTGCCGCTTGCTACAGACCACCCCTCAGCCCCCAGCTGTGCCATAGACACCATATTGTCAAGAACAGAAGAGGACCCAAGAGCGCAAGTTCAAATTCAGAGTTCTTATTCAAGGTTACAGGCGGGAAGAGGAGTCCCAGGGTGTCAGGGGTCTTTCAGGGTCCTCCTGTGGGTACCTGTGCTCGGGGGTCACCAAATGTCCGGGGGTGTCCAGTCCAAGTGCTTAGTGTGTGTGTTCCCCAGTGATGGAGCGGCGTATCGGGCTGAGGGTGGTGAAACGTCTGGGCACGCTCATCTGGTGGTCGGAGACCTGGGGAACACACACACACAACAGCAATATGAATGGCAGGCAGAAGTACAGATCAGGGCTGGGCAAATATCGTGGTGAGAGACAGAAGGCAGAAACGAGTTACCGGAGGGGCTGAAGATCGGAGAGTAGTCGAGGTCCAGAAGGCAGGTTGGGATAGACGGGGCAGTAGAACAAGGAGGCAGTCAAGAAAGGATCGGTATCACAAACAGGAGTCAGAGCGCAGACAGGCAGGTTACTGGTCCGGGTTTGAAGACGATCTGACAGGGCTTGGCTGAAAACCAGGGCTTGATATACTGGGAGAGGTAGTGGGGAAATGCAGTTCAGCTGGCAGAGTAATTAGAACAGAGTGAGGCAAGGTGAGGATGGTGAGTGGGAAATGCAGTGCAGCTGGCCAGGTAACAAGAGCAGAGCAGGGCAGGTGGAGCTAGTTAGGCTGAGTAGAGAGAGGGAGGTGAGCAGAGTGGAAGATAATTGAATACAATTAATGTTGCTACCAGGGAGAGAGAGTGCTCATGACAGGACCCCCCCTCCAAGGGACGGCCCCAGAAGTCCCAAGAACAACATCATGCCGGGAGGGTGGAGGGGAGCAGGCGGCGGGTCAGAACTCCTCCGAGCGGTCCGAGTGAATCTCCTCATCCTCAGAAGGAGCTGGAGGGTCACGGTCGGGAGACAGGACAGGCACTGAGACAGGAGCAGGGCGGGCCGGACGGCTAGGAACCCCTCTTGGACGGCCCCCTACGGATTGCAGGCTGATCAGGATGTAGTCGGTGGAAGTCAGTGATAAGGGTCCGGTCCACTATCCTCCTGGCCGGGATCCAGGTCCTCTCCTCTGGACCATATCCCTCCCAATCAACGAGGTACTGGGAGACCCCTACCCTTCGCCTAGAGCGGAGCAGCCGCCGGACGGTGAAGACAGGACCGCCATCTACGAGGCGCGGAGGAGGTGGCGCCGGAGCTGCAGGGACCAGGGGACTTTCATGGACCGGCTTGACCTTGGAGACGTGGAAGGTGGGGTGGACCCGCATGGAAGCGGGCAACTGAAGTCGGACCGCCGTTGGACTGATGACTTTCTGCACAGGAAAAGGACCAATGAAGCGAGGGGCCAGCTTTCGTGATACAACCCGCAGCGGCAGATCCCGGGCAGACAGCCAGACCTTCTGACCAACCCGGTAAGTAGGTGCTGGGGTCCTCCGTCGGTTGGCACCGACGGCGTAGCTGGTTCCAGACTTCAGGAGCACAGTGCGAGCCTGGGCCCAAGTGCGGCGGCAGCGGCGGGCATACGCAAGAGCAGACGGACAGGTGGCATCCGCCTCCTGGCTGGCAAACAGTGGAGGTTGATACCCGTAGACACACTGAAAGGGGGAGAGCCCGGTGGAGGAACTGGTGAGTGAATTATGGGCATATTCCACCCAGAGCAGGTGTTGAGCCCAGGCCCGGGATTTTGGGAAGCCACACACCTCAGTGCCTTCTCCAGCTCCTGGTTCATGCGTTCAGTCTGGCCGTTTGACTGCGGGTGGAATCCAGACGATAGGCTGGCGGTGGCCCCAAGGAGATGACAGAACTCCTTCCAAAAGGTTGCTGAGAATTGCGGGCCCCGGTCTGACACTATATCCTGGGGTAGGCCATGGATACGAAACACATGTTCCAGGACCACCTGGGAGGTCTCTTTAGCAGAGGGTAGTTTGGGAAGGGGGCACGAAGTGGGTCATCTTACTAAAGCGGTCAACAATGGTAAGGATGACTGTGTGT
The DNA here is from genome assembly GCF_020615455.1 of Coregonus clupeaformis. Taxonomy (NCBI): domain Eukaryota; kingdom Metazoa; phylum Chordata; class Actinopteri; order Salmoniformes; family Salmonidae; genus Coregonus; species Coregonus clupeaformis. The sequence goes on along the minus strand of NC_059214.1, from coordinate 46,392,384 downwards.
CCGTCAGAGGGCGGAAGGCCCGTAACAAAGTCCAGTGAAACGTGGGACCAGGGCCTCTTGGGTATGAGTAGGGGTTGCAGCAACCCAGCAGGAGGCTGGTTGGGAGTCTTGTTTCGGTTACAAGTGGGACAAGCTCGGATGAATTCTCGGACATCCCGTCTCATCCCCCGCCACCAGAACCGCTGGCGGACCAGATGAAGGGTGCGAGTGATGCCGGGATGACAGGCCAGACGGGATTCGTGCCCCCACTGAATCACAGGTGACCTGAGATTTGCTGGAACAAACAGACGGTTGGGGGCGCTGGTGCTTGGACCTGGCTGGTCCCGAAGAGCCTCCATGACCTGCTTCTCGATCTCCCAGGTGAGGGCCGCTACGACCAAGTGGCTGGGAAGAATGGGAGCTGTCATGGCGGTGGTCTCGTCCTTCTGAAACATCCGGGAAAGAGCATCAGGTTTGATGTTGCGAGATCCCGGGCGGTAGGAGAGCGTGAAATTGAAGCGCGTGAAAGAACAGAGACCACCGCTGTTGACGGGAGTTCAGCCTCCTGGCTGTTTGGATATACTCCAGGTTCTTGTGGTCTGTCCACACTACGAATGGTTCCTTTGACCCCTCTAACCAGTGCCGCCATTCTTCAAGGGCGAGCTTGACAGCCAACAGCTCGCGGTTCCCAATGTCGTAGTTGCATTCGGCAGGGGTTAGCCGACGGGAGTAGAAGGCACAGGGGTGCATCTTGCCATCCTCAGCTGCTCTTTGAGAAAGCACTGCACCCACTCCCACGTCCGAAGCATCTACCTCCACCACAAACTGCCTTGCTGCATCTGGCATCTGGAGGATGGGAGCAGAAGTGAAACATGTCTTGAGGATATTGAAGGCCTTATCAGCAGCTGATGTCCATTGGTACGGTTGTTTAGTGCTGGTTAGCGCCGTGAGGGGTGCAGCCACTGTGCTATAGTTTCTGATGAATCTCCTATAAAAGTTGGCAAAGCCCAGGAACTGTTGCAACTTCTTCCGAGACTCAGGAACTGGCCAGGAAGTGACAGCCGACACCTTCGTGAGATCCATCTGAATGCTGCCCTCGGTCACCACATACCCCAGGAATGAAACGGTCTTGGCATGGAACTCGCACTTCTCTGCCTTCACGAAAAGAGAGTTCTCCAGCAGGCGGCGCAGGACCAACCGGACGTGGTGCGTGTGTTCTGACAGAGTCTTTGAGAATATTAAAATATCGTCCAAGGTACACAAATACGAACGTATTTAGCATGTCCCTGAGGATATCATTCACTAGGGCTTGAAAAACTGCTGGGGCATTGGTGAGGCCGAAGGGCATGACGAGATATTCATAGTGGCCGGTTGGTGTGTTGAACGCTGTCTTCCATTCGTCTCCCTCCCTCATCCGCACCAGATGGTAGGCATTGCGAAGGTCCAGCTTAGTGAATACAGTGGCTCCCTGCAGCAGTTCGAAGGCAGACGAAAGTAAGGGCAGTGGGTAGCGATTCTTAACCGTGATGTCGTTCAGACCCCGGTAATCTATGCATGGACGAAGAGAACCGTCCTTCTTGCCGACAAAGAAGAATCCCGCTCCTGCGGGGAAGACGACGGTCTAATTATCCCCGGAGGCAAGAGAGTCATTAATGTAGTCCTCCATGGCCTTTCTTTCCGGGGCTGACAGTGAATACAGACGACCCTTGGGAGGTGCTGTGCCAGGCAGGAGATCAATCGCGCAGTCATAGGGTCTGTGTGGGGGTAGAGATGTCGCCTTGGATTTGTTGAACACCTCTTTCAGGCTGTGGTAACAGGCCGGAACATTGGATATGTCGGAGGTAGCGCTAGATCCTTCCCCGGTGAACGGGCAGGGTGGCCCCCCTTAAACAGGTCTGGTGACAACTCCTTCCCCACTCACGGACTGTTCCTGTCTCCCAGTCGATGTGGGGGGTTGTGCTGACGGAGCCACGGGTATCCAAGAATGAGTGGTTGGCCAGGTGAGTGTAGGAGGTGAAACTGGATGGACTCCTGGTGGTTTCCTGACAGCAGGATTGTCACAGGGGCGGAGATATGAGTGACAGTGCCAAGATGATGCCCATCCAGGGCTCGTGCAGGAATGGGTTGTGTCAGTTGATGATGGTTCACGCCCAGTTGCTGTGCAAGCTCAGGGTCCATGATGTTTGCTTCGGCTCCGGAATCCACAAGGGCGGCCAATGTATGAGTCTTGTCAGAAAGCTGAAGGCGGAGATGAAGCAGGGTCTTTCGGATGGAGGGAGACTGAAGGCTTGTTGAGCTCACCCGGATCTCCCCTACACCTGGTGAGCTACGGCTTTTGCCGGACAAGTAGCGACACGGTGATTCTCGCCACCACAGTAGAGGCAAAGGTTGGAGCTTAGACGGCGCCGACGCTCCTCGGGAGTCAGAGAGGCACGGCCAATCTCCATGGGCTCAGGCTGATTGAGTTGGCTATGGGACTTGACAGGCAGGGGCTGGACAGAAGCGGTATCGACCCGAGTACGGATGGCAGGTTGACTGAGACGGCCCTTCTCCCTCCTCCGGGTCTGTATACGGCGGTCAATGCGAACGGCAAGGTCAATGGCGGCATCAAGCGTTGAGGGCGGGTCATGGGAAACAAGCTCGTCCTTGATATAGTCCGCCAGGCTATGGAGGAAGGCTTGCACCAGTGCCTCTGGGTTAAACGAGCTTTGACTGGCCAGGGTACGAAAGTCAATGGAGAAGTCTGCCACTGTCCGATTGCCCTGACGGATGGTGAGCAGAGCTTGTGACGCTTCGGCTGTTGGCGAGCCTAGGTCAAAGACCTTTAACATCTCCTCCTCAAAGGCACTGAAGGAGGCACAGGCTGGGGTTTGCCGGTCGAATTCCGCCGTTCCCCACAACCGAGCTCGACCGGTGAGATGTGTGATGACATACCCCACCTTGGCTCCCTCTGTTGAGAAAGTCCTGGGCTGTAGTGCAAACTGGATTCGGCAGCTGCTCAAGAATGGTCTTACTTGCTTCTGGTTGCCATCAAAACGTTCCGGGTTCCCAATCCTTGGTTCAGGAGCGTGGGGATCTGGTGGCAGCACTGCCGGGCCTGCAGCATTGGGACCTCCAGCGGAGGGATGAAGGAGTATCGGTGGTACAGGAACAAAAGGACCAGGGGGGGTGCAGGTGGAGTAGCCGGGCTTGAGAGTAGTTGCAGGGCTTGGGCTAGCTGTTGTTGCTGCAGTTGGAACTGTTGTTGCTGCTGGTTGAATAGCTGGAGAAGGGAAGCGATGTCGCCAGCCATCCGATTTATGTCTCCCTCAGAGCGTTCCAGTCGCTGTAGGGCAGTCCTCTCTGGCTCTTCCTCCATCGTGGTCAGGGGAGTGCGCTGGGTCCATGATGGTCAGATCGTTCCGTCCAAGAACAGAAGAGGACCCAAGAGCGCAAGTTCAAATTCAGAGTTCTTATTCAAGGTTACAGGCGGGAAGAGGAGTCCCAGGGGTGTCAGGGGTCTTTCAGGGTCCTCCTGTGGGTACCTGTGCTCCGGGGTCACCAAATGTCCGGGGGTGTCCAGTCCAAGTGCTTAGTGTGTGTGTTCCCCAGTGATGGAGCGGCGTATCGGGCTGAGGGTGGTGAAACGTCTGGGCACGCTCATCTGGTGGTCGGAGACCTGGGGGAACACACACACACAACAGCAATATGAATGGCAGGCAGAAGTACAGATCAGGGCTGGGCAAATATCGTGGTGAGAGACAGAAGGCAGAAACGAGTTACCGGAGGGGCTGAAGATCGGAGAGTAGTCGAGGTCCAGAAGGCAGGTTGGGATAGACGGGGCAGTAGAACAAGGAGGCAGTCAAGAAAGGATCGGTATCACAAACAGGAGTCAGAGCGCAGACAGGCAGGTTACTGGTCCGGGTTTGAAGACGATCTGACAGGGCTTGGCTGAAAACCAGGGCTTGATATACTGGGAGAGGTAGTGGGGAAATGCAGTTCAGCTGGCAGAGTAATTAGAACAGAGTGAGGCAAGGTGAGGATGGTGAGTGGGAAATGCAGTGCAGCTGGCCAGGTAACAAGAGCAGAGCAGGGCAGGTGGAGCTAGTTAGGCTGAGTAGAGAGAGGGAGGTGAGCAGAGTGGAAGATAATTGAATACAATTAATGTTGCTACCAGGGAGAGAGAGTGCTCATGACACATATGTGAATTGATTGCCCCCCATTTATCCTCAGAGTTCGTACTGCTTGGTGACCTAAATTGCGACTCGTTCATTTTAGACGTTAGTTCGCTTGACCTGCTGGCCGCAATGAATACAGCAGGATTAATACGCAATCCTCCGGCTCAGCGGCTCCGGAGACATGCTCCGACCATCAACTATAAAATAGATTATGCTGCATTCACCATAGATAAGAAAAATACATGTTTAGAACTGATAATTGATCGCATGGTGCAAGAATGAATGCAATTCATTATTGAATGTTATGATGGACACAGCTTTGTAGAATCAAAACATACACACAACCTCTGCTCAACAAACTCAAACTCGAGAACGAATCGTTTGTGGTGCTGCTGTTCCCGAACGATATGTGCTTATCACTCTCATGGCAGTCAAGCAATGCATTCCGACGAGTCGTTCACAATCTAGTCTGGTTGTGGCCACAACTAGACCTCATTTCAAATGTATCAAGAAATAATCGTATTTGAATGCCTAGCAATCAACAAATGTACATTGTTTTAAAGCACACTTTTACAAGTCTGTCACAAATGACCGCTCCAATAAGCCCCTCGTGGTGAACGACATGTGAATGAGAGGCTTGTATAATAATGACTCTTTAGAGTTTTCAGTTTATCATTCGCCGGTGGGTGATCCTGCATGCTCTGGGCATTACTGACTCAAAATAACGAAATGAGTCGAAAGATTATTTATTTTGACTGAACGAGTCAAAGATCCATGTCAGTAAAAAGAGACTAACTTCCCCATCACTACATGCAGAGTGAACGGCAAGAAAGTGCTTGTGACTCCGTGGTCGAGCAACTGCTCTTGCCATGAGTGACAGGGGGCAGGGATTGGTGTGGTAAGCGGCAGTTAGCAGCAGGAAGAGAGAGAGCGAGAAAGAGGACTCAAGTAGCAAACCAACTATAAAAATTGACATTACACATGCCAGAATTGCGTATCACATTTAACAAACCAAACATTGAAATACTGTTATAGAACGTGAAGTAAAAACCCAAACCGGTCCGTGCATTAATACCGGTATATAATAAAATACGGTATACTGCCCAGCCCTAACACACACACACACACACACACACAACAGGATATTCGTTACTCTTAAACCGTATATTGATACGAGGATATTCAGTGCAGTACAGAACAGTACAGTACAGTACCTTATCATTACTTCCCCCTCCCCACCAACTCTGAAAAGCAGGATAATGCAGTTACTACAGGGCCATTGGACAGTAGAAAGGAAAGAATCGGCTATGAAGATTTGAGCAAGTACATGGGCAGAGATATCTGTCCTTAATTGAGGGTTATGGTTTAAGAGTAGCGGTTATATGAGCCCAGCCTTCAAAGGAGGAGGGCTACAGTCATCAAAACCAGCTGTGGCCCTCACTCTGTCTCTCTGTCTGTCTGTGAGAGGAGAGGAGCGGAGGAGGATGAGGACACGCGGGGCAATGAGAAACACGTGGGTAATTAGACAGTAATAATTGGTTATAAACACCCTGTGAAGTTGTATAGGGGCTTTAGTGAGACGTTTGTTTAGCTGTTGTGTCTTTCTATTAGGTGACAGGAGGTGTAAGTCACCTGTTTTTCAGTGTGGTGTGCTGTTTACATAAGGACTGTTTAACGTTTGGACAATGTAACTAGAGCAGGAAAAACTCATTTTTCTAGATGCACCTAGATGGCAGAGAGAGATCAAGCTGTCAGAAGAGATGTATGTCCTAGTCCAGTGTGCTGTGGCTGTAGTTTAGTGAAACCCGACCCTCATATAGTCTGCTAACCCTAACATGTGAAAGCCTGTGATGTAATCAGCTCAAATCCTGTTAACTTCTCGCTGGAACATAATGTTTGACTACCTGTGTGTGTGTGCACTTCACCTCCGGGGCTATCAGAGGTTATCCGAACCTAAACCCCTTATGTAATTGACTGTCTCTTGTCCTGTGATTAGTGGTAATTTATTGCGGGCCCTAGTCTATCAAAATAGATTGCTGGGTTTCCGGCCTTCCAGGCTAAGACTACTCCTTAGACGTCTTGCCCTGCGGTGTTGCAGGATTTGAAAACATTTTCTATTCAAAACATACAATAATTCCAAACCTCATACAGTGCCTTGCAAAAGTATTCATTGCCCTTGGCGTTTTTCCTATTTTGTTGCATTACAACCTGTAATTTAAATGGATTTTTATTTGGATTTCATGTAATGGACATACACAAAATAGTCCAAATTGATGAAGTGACATGAAAAAAATAACTTGTTTAAAAAAACTATACAAAATAAATAACGGAAAAGTGGTGCATGCATATGTTTTCACACCCTTTGCTCTGAAGGCCCTGAATAAGATCTGGTGCAACCAATTACCTTCAGAAGTCACACAATTAGTTAAATATGTCACATGATCTCAGTATATATACACCTGTTCTGAAAGGCTCCAGAGTCTGCAACACCACTAAGCAAGGGGCACCATGAAGAACAAGGAGCTCTCCAAACAGGTCAGGAACAAAGTTGTGGAGAAGTACAGATCAGGGTTGGGTTATAAAAAAATATCCGAAACTTTGAACATCCTACGGAGCACCATTAAATCCATTATAAAAAAATTGAAAGAATATGGCACCACAACAAACCTGCCAAGAGAGGGCCACCCACCAAAACTCACAGACCAGGCAAGGAGGGCATTAATCAGAGAGGCAACAAAGAGACCAAAGATAACTCTGAAGGAGCTGCAAATCTCCACAGCGGAGATTGGAGTATCTGTCCATAGGACCACTTTAAGCCATACACTCCACAGAGCTGGGCTTTACAGAAGAGTGGCCAGAAAAAAGCCATTGCCATTGCTTTTTGGCCATCAAGGAAAACGCTATGTCTGGCGCAAACCCAACACCTCTCATCACCCCGAGAACACCATCCCCACAGTGAAGCATGGTTGTGGCAGCATCATGCTGTGAGGATGTTTTTCATTGGCAGGGACTGGGAAACTGGTCAGAATTGAAGGAATGATGGATGGCGCTAAATACAGGGAAATTCTTGAGGGAAACCTGTTTCAGTCTTCGAGAGATTTGAGACAGGGATGGAGGTTCACCTTCCAGCAGGACAATGACCCTAAGCGTACTGCTAAAGCAACACTTGAGTGGTTTAAGGGGAAACATTTAAATGTCTTGGAATGGCATAGTCAAAGCCCAGACCTCAATCCAATTGAGAATCTGTGGTATGACTTAAAGATTGCTGTACACCAGCGGAACCCATCCAACTTGAAGGAGCTGGAGCATCCCTTGAAGAATGGGATGTGCCAAGCTTATAGAGACATACCCCAAGAGACTTGCAGCTGTAATTGCTGCAAAAGGTGGCTCTACAAAGTATTGACTTTGGGGGGGGGGGAGGGGGGGGTGAATAGTTATGCACGCTCAAGTTTTCAGTTTTTTTGTCTTATGTCTTATTTCTTGTTTATAAAATATTTTGTATCTTCAAAGTGGTAGAAATCAAATGATACAAACCCCCCAAAATCAATTTTAATTCCAGGTTGTAAGGCAACAAAATAGGAAAAATGCCAAGGGGGTGAATACTTTCGCAAGCCACTGTATATAACATTTTTTTTATATTTATTTTTTCCCCCCATTTTCTCCCCAATTTCATGATATCCAATTGCTAGTTATGGTCTTGTCTCATTGCTGCAATTCCCTAACGGGCTCGGGAGAGGCGAAGGTCGAGACATGCGTCCTCCGAAACATGACCCGCCAAGCCGCGCTGCTTCTTAACACACTACTCGCTTAACCCGGAAGCGAGCCGCACCAATGTGTCAGAAGAAACACCGTTCGACTGACGACAGCTTGCAGGCACCCGTCCCGCCACAAGGAGTTAAACCCTCCCCTAAGCCGGACGGCGCTGGGCCAAATGTGCGCCGACCTATGGGGCTCCCGGTCACGGCCGGTGGTAACACAGTCCTGGGATCGAACCCCAGGCTGTAGTGGCGCTTCAGCACTGCGATGCAGTGCCTTAGACCGCTGCGCCACTCGGGAGGCATAACATTATTTTCTTACTGCACACACATCTTTTTTTCCCCTCATCGGTCACAAACTCTGTTAGTGGTTTAGATTGAATACCACCTCCAGACAGTCCACTCCCCTGGGTGAGGTCACTTGAGATATACTGGTCCCCCAGAGCGTTTACGGACGGTCATCCTTCCTATGGTCATTACTCCCAAACGGCCCTCCAGAGGACAATGAGAACGCGTATAGCGGCCAGGGGGAAGTGTCCTTTAAGTGTCACTGTGAGTTGACTCAGTCCACTTCTTCAGATGGAGTGGCTGTGCCGCTTTCAGCCCCTGTGTTTATGGGCCATAATGGGAGATGTAGTGCTGCTGTAGAGCTGGGATCCCTTCACAGGACCTTGCTCCTGGCAGGTTGCGTTCGAGAGCACTCAGCGGTCTGTCTCCGCAGCCCAAAGGCTGTCATTAAAAGACGTGTGATTTATCAGAGAGCGGATGCGCTGCGAAGGTCGCAATTACACAAGAGACCATGCATTGCCTGGAGTCTTGTCTTGTCTGTCTTCTGTTCTGTTCTCTTCTCTTCCAGGGTTTTTTCTGGATCAAAAAGGGGCTTAGGTGGCGGGCATGGCAGGGGGTGTGGCAATGTGTGCAGTCGTCACGATTTTAGAGAGCATTTTAGAGCCCCCCCCCATTTTTAAAGCACATTTTCTGCAATTCTACACATTTTGCCTTGGAGCTGACAGAAAATGTTGCGGTTTTAAAAATAATTTCCTGCAATTTGACACATTTTCCATGAAGCTGAGAAAATGGTAAACATGAAAACATGGTGCATTTGTAACGCTAATTTCCTGCAATTCTGTGCATTTTGCCATAGCTAATGCTGTTTGTTTTTGGTTGTGTTTCAGATATTTTTTGGCCCAATAGCCATTAATGGTAAATTGTGTCATTTTGGAGTCTCTTTTTTTGCTAAATAAGAATAGAATATGTTTCTAAACACTTCTACATTAAAATGGATGCTACCATGATTAGCGATAGTCCTGAATATATTGTGAATAATGAGTGATTAGTGACACAGATGCACAAATACCTGAGAGGTTAGCATGTCTTGGGGGTATGATATCTGTGCGTCTAACTTTCTCACTAATCATTATTCACGGTCCATTCAGGACTATCCGTAATTATGGTAGCATCCATTTTAATGTAGATGTGTTTAGAAACATATTCTATTATTTACAATAAAAGTGACAAAAAAATGACACAATACATTATTTACCATTCATTTCTATAAAACAGCAAATTCATCCAACAAGTTTTCAGAGTCACAAGCTTGATGTAATCATTGCATGCTAGGAATATGGGACCAAATACTAGACTTTTGATTACTTTAATACACATATATGTGAATTTTGGTCCCCTAAAATGGGGGACTATGTACAAAAAGGGATGTAATTTCTAAACGTTCACCCGATATGGATGAAAATACCCTCAAATTAAAGCTGACAGTCTGCACTTAAACCCAATAGTCATTGTATGATTTCAAATCCAAAGTGCTGGAGTACAGAGCCAAAACAACAAAAATATGTTTCACTGTCCCATTTATCTTTTCTAAAAACGGTATAATCTTTTAAAAATAATATCATAAATAGGACTGGTGGATTTAAGTCACACATACATGCAACTAACAAAAATATATGGAAATGTCTGCTCTATCCAAAATTACAACCAACTAATTGCTCCATTTCCGCAAAAATGGAAGAGGCAAGTGGAAGGGGGAGAAGGTAAGGAACTTGTTTGTTGGCCCTGTATTAAAGACCAACACTGGTTAAAGAAAATTGTCATAAATAAAAAAGTATACATTTCATTTAAGGACCAACAAATGTACTGCTGTGCCATACAGGTTGCAAAATAGTTGGGAAGAGATTTATATATATATTTTCCTTCTTAATTATTTTATCCTAACCATACCACCCCTCCCCTAATTGGAGTAAACTAATGGACAACAATATTTAGGCTTCTACTTCCAGCTTATACATACTATATACATTTTACAGAGACAGTATATTTTATAGTAGTTATCTTGTTTATTTTTTTAGTCCCACCCTTCAGCTCCCCTCAACCCCTCCCATCTACCTCTGAACAGCATCCAGTTTTGATTTCTATTTGCTATATATTTTTCAACTGTGCTGTGATGTTCAACAAAAGTTCTGAACCTTTCTATTCTACATTTTTTTGCTAAGAGTATTATTATATTATTGATCGATTTGACTATGGCTTTTCAAATCACCCTGCAGTGCTATTTGCAGACTTAGCTCTAGGTAAGTGTTGCAATTCTTCAGCCATTCCTGAACCTGCTACCAAAAACAAGCTACATATGGGCAGTACCAAAACAAGTGATCTAAGGATTCTGTCTCTACGCAGCAAAATCTGCAGCGCTGGGATGGTTGTATCCCCCATATATACATATTTATTTATTTATATATTTGTTTGTTAGCTGCATGTATGTGTGACATAACTCCACCAGTCCTATTTATGATATCATTTTTAAAGATTATACAGTATTGCAAAAAACAAAAAAAACAAAAATTAGTATAGTTGAGTTTAACCATAATATTTGTTGTAATATTTGATCTGTCTTTTCTGGTCTATGAAACTGAAATAGAAACCAACTTTCTATGGCTTGTTTTAAAAACAGCGATATTTTTGAGATTATTTCATTTTCAAATAACCGAAAGTGAGAGGTTGTAATCTGAATAAAGGGAAAAAGGCCATTCTTGAACATCTGGTGAGCCATTCTTACTAATCTGCTAGAGAACCAGGTCGGATTTAAGGATAACTTTTGTGTGACTGCAGCCTTTAGTGCTTTAATATTTAATAATTTCTGCCGTCCTAATTCATATTCATTATATAAATAGGCCAGTTTAATTTTGTCTTGCTTGCCATTCCAAATAACATATTATGTTTTTGTTCAGATAATTTAAGAAACAAGTCGTTAGGCGTAGGCAGGGCCATAAGCAAATAGGTCAACTGGGATATGACTAAAGGGTTTATCAGGGGGATTTTTCCACAAATAGAGAGGTATTTTCCATTCCATGGTAGCAAAATCTTATCTACTGTATTTCTGCGAACTTTCTATTAAAATGTATTGTAGTGAGATCATTTCTTTCTTTCGGGATGTGAATACCTAGTATGTCCACTTCACCGTCAGACCATTTTCTTGGTAAACTGCACGGCAATGTAAAAGTTGTTTTTATTTTTTTGTGATCCAATACGTAATATAGTACACTTATCATAATTTGGTTGTAATCCAGAGAGGTTAGAAACATTATCTAGATCCTCTGAGGCTGTGGAGGGATCCAAATTGTAGATTTAAAAGAACACGAATCATCAGCGTGCAATGGCACCTTTTGTTTTTAAGCCCTGTGGAGTGATTATTTTGTTACTGAAGAGGAGATACATTTATTTTTTATTTTTTTAGATACCACTGGGTTTGGCTGTTGTTATTTCTGTTGTCTCAGGATGTGGGTGAAGTTGAATCTTATATAATCTTGCAATGCCTCTATAGCAGTTTTCTCATGAACTACGGAAATGGTGTTTCACTGACTGCAGAATGAGTGGTTGTTTAAAAATATTTTGAAAGGTCTTGTGTGTATTGGCACTCTTATGGTGTAATGTCTGTGCTTGCCCATTTAAGATAAAAACGTATCTTAAGCAAGGCTTATCAATCAGTCAATGCAGTGAATCAGCAGTGCTACCGTCTGGCAATGAAAAAGCAAACAGGACATCTGCTGACTGACACATGGCTGTGTGTTTTCGTGTGTGTTAAGCAAGAGATCATGCACACTGCATGATTAACACATCGGTCATGTATTTTGGAGGGATCACTGTCTCCCCTCTTGCTTTCTCTCTCCCTCTATTTTCATGTATCTCCTCTCTCTCCCCTTCTGTTACTCTCTCTTTCCCTCTCTCCCTACTTATTTATCTCTCTCTTGCCATCATTCTAAATGAAACGTCCTCCACTCTAATAATTACAGGAAGTCTGTACCCTTCCCATGGTGCACTGGTGGGTGACGGAGGACTAAATTGGTGCAGTGTGTGTGGGTGGGTGGGTGGATGGGTGGGTCTGTCCAGGTGGGTGCTAAATATAAGCACAGTTAGAGGTAGAGGGACACAGTTTGGTGCTGTAGGGGTGTTGGGGATTGTTTGTTATAAGCCTTGTGTTCTCACAACCAGGTGGAGCACTGACACTTCGTGTGTGTGTGTGTGTGTGTGAGGGAGGGAGGGAGGGAGGGAGGGAGGGAGGGGGGGGCTGGCTTTTGGCCTAGCACAGGCCCTCCCTGTTTTGAGCCACAGGTCAGGTGTGAATCCTGTGGAACAGATGGAAGGTGATACAATCACAGATGTGTGTGTGAATGGGGTGTATGTGTGTTGTTGGAGAGGGTTCTGGTCCCCTATGGTACGTCTTGTCTAGGGTGTAGCTCATTCAATAAGAAATATGTGAAAATAATACGAAATACAGTACTAGCACACTGATGCCTGTTTGAGAGTATTTTAGCACTACTAATGCAGACACTGCCATTATAAAGATGATCATTATTAATATTACACTTTCCAGGTGTTCAGAATCCTTTCCATGGTACAGTATGGGGGAAACTCACCTAATTGTATTTTTCACTAACAATCTGTTGGTTTAGTAAGAGAATGCTAGAGGGGGAGGATGTCTAGACAGAGACCATAATCCCACAATAACTATAATAACAGTAATATCAACCATAATAACAGTACTAACATAATGACCATAATAACAGTAATAACATAATAACCATAAAAACAGTAACATAATAACAGTAATAACATAATAACCATGACAACAGTAATATCATAAGTGATAACATAACATAAGTGATATCTTAACAGTAATAGTATAACAGTCATAACATAACAGCAATACAATAACCAAAATAACAGTAATAACATAACCATAAGTACTATAATAATCATAACTGTAAAAACATAATAACCATAATACCTGTAATAACAGTAATAACATAACAGTATTAACATAACCATAACTGATAGCATATCAACCATAATACCTGAAATAACCATAACTGTAATAACAGAACCAAAATAAAAGTACTAATGTAATAACATTATAACAAAACAGTACTAAAATAACCATAATAACAGTAACATAATAACCATAACAGTAATACCATAATGGTAATAACAAAATAACCATAATAACAGTAATATCATAACTAATATAAGTCATAACATAATAACAAGTTATAACATAACAGTGATAGCAACCACAATAATATATATATATATATCGTACTATCATAACAGTCATAACATTATAACATAATAACAGTAATAACAGTAATAACATAATAACCATAACAGTACTAAAATAATAACCATAACAGTAATAACAGTCATATATCATAACAGTACTAACGTAATACCAGTAATAACATAATAACCATAACAGTAACATAACTGTAATAACAGTACTAACATAACAGTGATATCATAACAGTAATATCATAACTCTAACAGTCATAACATATTAACAATCAACATAAGTAATAACCATATTAACTTTAATAACATAACACAAAACCATAACAGTAATAACCACAACAGTAATAACATAAGTCGTAACATAACAGTAATAACAGTAATATTATAACAGTAATAATGTAATAGCAGTAATAACAACCATAATAACAGCATAACATAAGTCATAACAGTAATAACAATACAGCCATAATAGCAGTAATAATAACAGTAATAACAGTAACATAACATAATAACAGTCATAACATTAATAACATAACCATAATAACAGTCATAAGATAAGAACCATAACAGTAACATAATAACACTAACATAATAACTATGACAGTAACATAATAACAGTACTAAAATATAACAGTAATAACATAATAATCATAATAGTAATAACATAATTACTATAATAACAGTAACAACATAATACCAGTACTAGCCATAATAACCATAACAGTAATGTCATAACAATAGTAATAACCTAACCATAATAACAGTAATGACATAATAACCATAACAGTAGTAACATACTGACCCTAATAACAGTAGTAGATCAGCTCATTATCTTAGGTCAAAGGGCTTCCCTGAAACATCATGAGACCCTACCAGAGCCTATGTAACCACATGGATGGGTGTGTGTTTTTTAAAGCAAGAGATGGCGATTAAGCGTGCACTGCATTCTCTGTGTGTGATTGGGAGTGTGTGTCTGTGCACTAGCCTTTGTCTGTGGCTGGCACCTAGCATGTGGAGCTGAGCTCACACTGCAGGCCACTGAGACCCACAGCTCATTCCAGCCATCACACCGCCTGCCACTCAAACACACACAAAGCCTAGTGCACAGATAGAGTTAAAGTCGGAAGTTTACACACACTTAGGTTGGAGTCATTAAAACTAGTTTTTCAACCACTCCACAAATTAGGACATCTACTTTGTGCATGACACAAGTAATTTTTCCAACAATTGTTTACAGACAGATTATTTCACTTATAATTCACTGTATCACAATTCCAGTGGGTCAGAAGTTTACATACACTAAGTTGACTGTGCCTTTAAACAGCTTGGAAAATTCAAGAAAATGATGTAATGGCTTTAGAAGCTTCTGATAGGCTAATTGACATCATTTGAGTCAATTGGAGGTGTACCTGTGGATGTATTTCAAGGCCTACCTTCAAACTCGGTGCCTCTTTGCTTGACATCATGGGAAAATCAAAAGAAATCAGCCAAGACCTCAGAAAAAAAATTGTAGACCTCCACAAGTCTGGTTCATCCTTGGGAGCAATTTCCAAACGCCTGAAGGTACCGCGTTCATCTGTACAAACAATAGTACGCAAGTATAAACACCATGGGACCACGAAGCTGTCATTGGGTTCCCGAGTGGCGCAGTGGTCTAAGGCACTGCATCTCAATGCTTGAGGCGTCACTACTGACCCCCTGGATCGATTCCAGGCTGTATCAAAACCGGCCGTGATTGGGAGTCCCATAGGGCGAAGCACAATTGGCCCAGCGTCGTCTGGGTTTGGCCAGTGTAGGCCGTCATTGTAAATAAGAATTTGTTCTTAACTGACTTGCCTAGTTAAATAAAGGTAAAATAAAGGTAAAATAAATACGCGTTCTGTCTCCTAGAGATGAATGTACTTTGGTGCGAAAAGTGCAAATCAATCCCAGAACAACAGCAAAGGACCTTGTGAAGATTCTGGAGGAAACAGGTACAAAAGTATCTATATCCACAGTAAAATGAGTCCTATATCGACTTAACCTGAAAGGCCGCTCAGCAAGGAAGAAGCCACTGCTCCAAAACCGCCATAAAAAAGCCAGACTACGGTTTGCAACTGCACATGGGGACAAAGATCGTACTTTTTGGAGAAATGTCCTCTGGTCTGATGAAACAAAAATAGAACTGTTTGGCCATAATGACCATCGTTATGTTTGGAGGAAAAAGGGAACAGCTTGCAAGCCGAAGAACAACATCTTAACCGTGAAGCACTGGGGTGGCAGCGTCATGCTGTGGGGTGCTTTGCTGCAGGAGGGACTGGTGCACTTCACAAAATAGATGACATCATGAGGAAGGAAAATTATGTGGATATATTGAAGCAACATCTCAAGACATCAGTCAGGAAGTTAAAGCTTGGTCGCAAATGGGTCTTCCAAATGGACAATGACCCCAAGCATACTTCCAAAGTTGTGGCAAAATGGCTTAAGGACAACAAAGTCAAGGTATTGGAGTGGCCATCACAAAGCCCTGACCTCAATCCTATAGAACATTTGTGGGCAGAACTGAAAAAGCGTGTGGCCTACAAACCTGACTCAGTTACACCACATCTGTCAGGAGGAATGGGCCAAAATTCACCCAACTTATTGTGGAAAGCTTGTGGAAGGCTACCCGAAACATTTGACCCAAGTTAAACAATTTAAAGGCAATGCTACCAAATACTAATTGAGTGTATGTAAATTTCTGACCCACTGGGAATGTGATGAAAGAAATAAAAGCTGAAATAAATCATTCTCTCTACTATTATTCTGACATTTCATTTACATCATTTAGCAGACGCTCTTATCCAGAGTGACTTACAGTTAGTGAGTGCATACATTTTCATACTGGTCCCCAGTGGGAATCGAACCCACAACCCTGGCGTTGCAAGCGCCATGCTCTACCAACTGAGCTACACGGGACTTAAAATAAAGTGGTGATCCTAACTGACCTAAGACAGGGAATTTTTACTAGGATTAAATGTCAGGAATTGTGAAAAACTGAGTTTGAATGTATTTGGCTAAGGTGTATGTAAACTTCCAACTTCAGCTGTACACACACAAAGCGTAGTGCACACATACACACACAAAGCCTAGTGCACACATACACACACAAAGCCTAGTGCACACATACAGTGCCTTCAGAAAATATTCATACCCATTGACTTATTCCACATTTTGTTGTTACAGCCAGAATTAAAAATTGATTAAATGTATATTTTTCTCACCCATCTACACACAATACCCCATAATGACAAAGCTGGGTCTCCCGAGTGGCGCAGTGGTCTAGAGATCCTGGTTCGAATCCAGGCTCTGTCGTAGCCGGCCGCGACCGGGAGACCCATTGGGCGGCGCACAATTGGCCCAGCGTCATCCAGGGTAGGGGAGGGAATGGCCGGCAGGGATGTAGCTCAGTTGGTAGAGCATGGTGTTTGCAACGCCAGGGTTGCGGGTTTGATTCTGAAGGGGGGGGTATGAAAAAAATACAAAAAATAATAATAAATAAATACTCAAAATAATGTATGCACTCACTAACTGTAAGTCGCTCTGGATAAGAGCGTCTGCTAAAGGACTAAAATGTAAATGTAAATGTTTTTAGACATTTCTGCAAATTTATTGAAAATGAAATACAGAAATCTCATTTACATACAGTGCATTTGGAAAGTATTCAGACCCCTTCCCTTTTTCCACATTTTGTTGCGTTAAGCCTTATTATAAAATTTATACAATTGTTGTTTTTTTCTCATCACTCTACACACAATACCCCATAATGAGAAAGCGAAAACAGGTTTTTAGAAAGTTTTAGACATTTATTAAAACTAAAAAACAGAAATACCTCATTTACATAAGTATTCAGACCCTTTGCTATGAGACTTGAAGTTGAGCTCAGGTGCGTCCTGTTAACATTGATCACAACTTGATTGGAGTCCACCTGGGGTAAACTCAATTGATTGGACATGATTTGGAAAGGCACACACCTGTCTATATAAGGTCCCACAGTTGACAGTGCATGTCTGAGCAAAAACCAAGCCATGAGGTCGAAGGAATTGTCTGTAGAGCTCCGAGACAGGATTGTGTTGAGGCACAGATCTGGGGAAGGCTATCCAAAACTTTCTGCAGCATTGAAGGTCCCCAAGAACACAGTGGCCTCCAGTGGCGGCTGGTGAAAAATATTCTCGGTGGGGCTGTGCCATACTTTTTTTTTCCTGTAACCATCGCGATATATTTTAACACAAACTGCAGGACAGCAGTGCTCAGTGAAACATTCAGTAATTATTTAATGCCAATATTAAAAGTTGAGGCATTCTTACACAAAAACATATTACACAAACCCAAGCCTTTCATTTGCATTTAAAGTGAACTTTTTACCATTGGTAGTAAACAGGCAACGCAACAGGCATGCTGTCAGAACAGAGTGGAAAGTGGACAATAACATGAAATTATTATAAAGTTTATAGGAAATCTTACACTGTATAAAAGGATGTATAATATAGAAATGGATATCAAGTGGATGAACTCAAACCTTTGACTGGAAGAATAGCATACAGTATTTTATGATCATACTAAATGTGACTAATTGTTAATGTGCTCCAGAACTGCAACAATTAATTGATACAAAACAACATATATACAGTAATATTAGCAAAGACACTATTAAGACTTTCTAGAGTACCATATATAACTGGATTTTTTATGCTAAGGTCAACTATATACAAAGAAACATGCGGCCAGAGCTGCTCTGTGTGTGTGTGTCTGTCATCTTATTTGTACAGGAATTTTGCCCGTCTGTCCTTCTGAGTGGCAAACCTCTCAATGACCCTTTGATTAAAGTCAGGAATGTCCCTGACAAGTTTCTTCTCCATGGAGAGCATGGCCAGAGCGTTCAGGCGATCCTGTGTCATGCTGTTTCTCAGGAAGGTCTTGATCCTTTTCAGTGTAGAGAAGCACCTTTCTGACTCAGCAGTTGTCATGGGTGTGGTGATGAGGATCTTGAGGAGGCTGGCAGTCTCTGTGAAAGTGCTCTGAAGGTTGTTCTCCATGAAGAACTGGTACAGGGGCACTGCACCACTACAAGCCTTGAACTCACTGTTCTCATAGATGAGGGACAGTTCGGTTTTGAGCTTGGCCTTGTTCAACATGGGGTACGCCTCCACGGTTGTTTCAAGCGCTGTATCGGGAACTTCACACTGTGTTGTGGGAACAACTCTCCGTGCAATAGTGTTGCGCTGATGAGGTGCTGGGTGAAGGAGAACCTCTCTTTGGCATGACTCAGGATGGTATCACATACCTGTAAAAGATACATCATCAGCTTTAATTTGCAATTAAGCTATTTTGATGCAAGTGATCCTGACTGACACATGCCTATGTCCAACTCAAGTATATGATTACCAAGGTGCTGATTGTTCAGGGTTTTGGCTACATACTACCAGGCCTGAAAAAAGTTCTATGGGGAAACACTGACAATTACATCACAACTTACCTCTATAGCCAACCTCTGTTGTTCTCCTGGTCCCAGCATCCTCCGTCGCTTGATGGGCTGTTGCTGCTCGTCAGATGCGCTGTCCCCACACAAAGAGGGAATTGAGGCCCTGGGTCCAAAAAATAAAGTTTAATTTGATAACTTGCAATCAGACTTCTTAGCTCACTGTAATTCCCCCTCAACACACAACCAGTGACTTATATATATATATAGACAGACAGACAGACAGACAGACAGACAGACAGATAGTGTGTATATACACACAAACTATGTCTAGTAACTGCTTTTAACCTGTGATGTACATAATTAACTGATGTTATTACGTTTTAAAGCCTTTTTCTATTACATTTGTGAGAGGGATGCAACATAATTTTGTTCTGCTGTGCACTTAGCAATAAAGTTAATCTTCAATAACAACTAGGCCTCTTCTAGAAATTGACCTGGTGGACACCTGAATAATTATTACAAACTGTGTAGTACTTTCCTGCATTATTATCAACGTCTGATTGTGTCTTTTGGACAAACACTTGTTCTCGTGGTCGAGTAACAACAACTGCGCTCCTTGAGTGACGGGGTGGTACTTGGTGAGAGAGGGAGAGAGACGACCCAAATTGCGGAGTAAACTAGAAAAACGGACATTACACATGGCGGAGTGGCATTACCACATTTAACAAACCAAACATTGAAATACCGGTATATAGTAATATATAGGCAACATACCGTAAATCTGTATCAATTATGTATCAGTTTTACATGTGACCCATATCAAATTTGCGCATTCACACTGAAGGAGCACACAAATGCAATGCTCATTTGGCGTGATTGTCGTGGTAACACAGGTGAAAAAAATCCTGAATGGCATCCTAATGGCAGCCATTTTGGTTAGGGAGAAATACAAACAACTCTACTGCCATACATTCCAATTAGACTGAAGGCATACAGTTGTGTCCAAATATATTGGCACCCTTGGGCTTTTCTTAAATAATTCCCTATTTCTTCTAAAATCAGTTGAAATTTGAGAGGAAAAAATGGGTCTCCACACCTTTAATTATATTTCTGTAAACTTAAGTTTACAATTGTAATTTAGAAAATATAGACAAATGTCATGGACTAAATTATTGGCACCCTGGAGCTAGTACTTGGTTGCACAGCTTTTGGCCAAGATAGCTGCCAACATATGCTTATTGTAGACATCAATGAGCTTGCTGCACCTTTTCTGCTGGCAATTTGGCCCATTCTTCAGCAGCAAACTGCTGTAATTCTTCAATGTTTGAGGGTTGCACTCCACCAACTTCTTTTTTCAGATCTTGCCAAAACTAATGTGGTCCCGTGTAGCTCAGTTGGTAGAGCATGGCGCTTGCAACGCCAGGGTTGTGGGTTCGTTTCCCACGGGGGCCAGTATGAAAAAATGTATGCACTCTTAACTGTAAGTCGCTCTGGATAAGAGCGTCTGCTAAATGACTAAAATTTTATGTAAATGTCTTCTCTTTCCTTTTAAAATACTAAAACAAATATAATTGTGACGGCTCTATGATAATCACTCACTTTGATGACCAGACACATTTAGGCTTTTAAACTGTTGTAAGTGAACTATTCATCTTTCTAACAGCATCTTTATCAGCCAATAGTAAATATAGTTATTTACCTGATTGTTAGCATGCTTTCTGTGAACCTCTGGACAAGTGCTTTAATGAAGACAGGGTCGATGTTCCTCTTCTGCAGCTGGCTGAAAAGCATGTCCACATTTGGCATGATCTTGTGGAACAGTGCCAGGAAAAACAGAAAGCCTCGTCTTCGAGCATCCTCACAAAGCCCCCCGCCTCTCTGACAGTCGGGGCATCAAAGTTCCCAGAGTCTCTGATGGTCTGGAAACACGTTAGGAGGTCATCCCTGTACTCGTACACAGTGTTTACAGCGCGACTGTGGAAGTTCCACCGTGTTGTAGAGGCTCTGGGAGTCTCCTCGTGCCCACGCAAGGCCAACTCAAAAGCCCCACAGAACTTCACACAATCGATAATTTTGGATAGAATGTGCCTGTTTTTATCCACCTCCTCATTGTGTTTCCTCACCGCAATCCTGTGGCCGTCATCCAGCTGCGTAGCAATGTTCACCCTTCCTAATACAGCTAGCTTTACAGAGTTGTCCATGTGTGCCCTGGTGTTCTCATGTTTCTTTACCTTCTCTGACAGGTGCTTCATATCCCTCACTCCGGTACCTGTCCATGCTGAATCTGACCCCGTCGTTTTAAAAAAGCAAGCACGGAAAGCAAAATAAAGCATTAGCATCAGTGCACCCAGCTAGCCAAGCCTTCCTGGTGTACCAGCTACGGGAGAAGCCGCGCATATACTGCTTCCCTTTCTCGCTAGCCTGCTGTCTGATTGAGAGGTCAGGTTGATCTGGGCCCAGCTCTTTCACCCGAACTTTCTCTGACAAAGTTCTCCTCTCAAACGGATCTTGGAGGAGAGATTTCACCGAGTTAGGGTTGGGTCTTGGAGGAGTAACGTTTGCGTTCGCCATTGTCGTCTAGTAAAAATGGCGCCACTGGAGCCCGGTCCTTATTTTATCAGGGGCGAGCTTGGGGCGATAAAATAATCGCCCTCCTTGGATTCGAATTAAAATCGCTGATTAGCTACATTTTATGTCATACATTCATATCTTAAATTAGCAATTGGCTTAACTGCTACGTAGACCCGCCTCCTCGGGGCACTTTCTGTATCGCCCAGAGCTGACGAGGCGTTTGACAGGCAGAGGAAAGGTTGCGAATATGATTTTCTATCATATCTTACACATATTACTGTGTGCATTCCATATTTCAAACACACAAATATTGACATACTGATGTTTTTATTATTATTATTATTATTTTTATTTTTTTATTTTTAAAAAAAATAATTTTATTTAAGGGGGCGGCGCCCTAGCGCCCTCTATCGGCCAGCCGCCACTGGTGGCCTCCATCATTCTTAAATGGAAGAAGTTTGGAACCATCAAGACTCTTCCTAGAGCTTGCCACCCGGCCAAACTGAGCAATCGGTGAAGAAGGGCCTTAGTCAGGGAGGTGACCAAGAACCCGATGGTCACTCTGACTGAGCTCCAGAGTGCCTCTGTGGAGATGGGAGAACCTTCCAGAAGGACAACCATCTCTGCAGCACTCCCCCAATCAGGCCTTTATGGTAGAGTGGCCAGACGGAAGCCACTCCTTAGTAAAAGGCACATGACAGCCTGCTTGGAGTTTGCCAAAAGGCTCTCAGACCATGAGAAACAAGATTCTCTGGTCTGATAAAACCAAGATTGAACTCTTTGGACTGAATGCCAAGCGTCACATCTGGAGGAAACCTGGCACCATCCCTACGGTGAAGCATGGTGGTGGCAGCATCATGCTGTGTGGATGTTTTTCAGCGGCAGGGACTGGGAGACTAGTGAGGATCGAGGGAAAGATGAACGGAGCAAAGTACAGAGAGATCCTTGATGAAAACCTGCTCCAGAGCACTCAGGACCTCAGACTGGGGCGAAGGTTCACCTTCCAAAAGGACAATGACCCTAAGCACACAGCCAAGACAACTCAGGAGTGGCTTCGGGACAAGTCTCTGAATGTCCTTGAGTGGCCCAGTCAGAGCCCGGACTTGAATCCGATAGAACATCTCTGGAGAGACCTGAAAATAGCTGTGCAGCAACGCTCCCCATCCAACCTGACAGAGCTTGAGAGGGTCTGCAGAGAAGTATAGGAGAAACTCCCCAAATACAGGTGTGCCAAGCTTGTAGCGTCATACCCAAGAAGAAGTCCTGTGTAGCTCAGTTGGTAGAGCATGGCGCTTGCAACGCCAGGCTTGTGGGTTCGATTCCCACTGGGGACCAGTATGAAAATAACTAAAAAACATGTATGCACTCACTAACTGTAAGTCGCTCTGGATAAGAGCGTCTGCTAAATGATGTAAATGTAAGACTTGAGGCTGTAATCGCTGCCAAAGGTGCTTCAACAAAGTACTGAGTCACGGTTTCGGCTGAGACTGCTCCTCCTCCTGGTTCGGGCAGGCTTCGGCGTTCGCCGTCCCCGGAGAATTAGCTGCCACCGTTGAATGTTTCGTGGTGTGATTGTTTTGGTCTGTGTTGTACTCCTGTGTCTGTTTGTGTTCTGATTACGTGTCCTATAAGTTCCCTGTTTTGTATTGGTTAGATTGTGTGTTGTTGTCTGCCTGTATTTCGGAGCTGCGTGTTGACGCTCTGTTTGTTTGTTTAGTGTTTACGTATGGTTTACGTATTCACTCGCCTCTGTTTGTTTCGAGGCCGTGTATTGTATTTTTGCACTTTTGACTAGTAAAGTCTGTTGGACGAAGCCTCTGTGTCCTGCGCCTGACTCCTCAACCACATCCACATCGGTTCTTCTGACAGAACAACACACCAACTATGGAGTCAGCAGGAGCAGCTGCGACACCCAAGTCGCTGGAGGAACGGATCAGCTATCAGGACACCATGATCCGGCAACTTGGGTCCGCCATGGACAAGGTGTCCAACACTCTGCGCCGGTTGGTTACTGGGGAGGTGCCCACGTCTTCTTACACCATCCCACCACCAACGGCCAGTCCTCCTCTCTCAGCACCGGAACCCAGGGGCATTCGGCTCTCGCTCCCGAGGGCATATGACGGTTCTGCAGCCGGGTGTCAGGGGTTCCTCCTGCAGGTGGAACTTTACCTGGCTACCCTACACCCAGCGCCCTCGGGATACGAGAGCGTCTCCGCCCTCATCTCCTGTCTATCCGGCAAGGCGTTGGAGTGGGCCAACGCCGAATGGAGGGGAATAGACGCCGCTACCATCACCTACGCGGAGTTCTGTTCCACCTCCGACAGGGGAAGAGGAGCGCACAGGAGTTCGCCCTGGAGTTCCGGACTCTAGCGGCGGATGCGGGGTGGAATGAGAAGGCCCTCATCGACCATTACCGGTGTAGCCTACGAGAGGACGTTCGTCGTGAGCTGGCCTGCAGGGACACCAACCTATCCTTCGACCAGTTGGTGGACATCTCCATCCGTCTCGACACCCTGCTGGCTACCCGCGGACGTCCCCGAGTGGGGGTCGTCCATTCCACCCTCCAGCACCTCCGAGCCGATTCCCATGGAGCTCGGGGAATGGCGCTAGAGAGAGGAGGAGAGAGAACCCGAGGGGGGCCATCCCCTGCACCAACTGTGGCCGTGGAGGACACACCGCGGCCAGGTGCTGGGGAGGGTCTCCTGGGAGAGGGGACAACAGGTCACGCACTGGGGAGTCATTTCAGGTGAGTAGGCGCCCCACTTACCCAGAGCTCTCTGTTGGTCACATGATTATTCCTGTGAGATTTCCACAGGTGGCACCTCATTCCCAGCATAAGGCGCTAGTAGATTCAGGCGCAGCTGGGAATTTTATTGATCGTGCATTTTGTTATAGGTTAGGAATTCCCCCTTCGGCCGGTAGAAGCCCCCCTTTCCTGTCCACGCCTAGACAGCCGGCCGTTGGGGTCGGGGCTGATCAGAGAAGTCACAGCACCACTTAAGATGACGACGCAGGGGGGTCATGAGGAGATCATTCAGTTTTATCTGATTGACTCTCCTGTGTACCCTGTGGTGCTGGGGCTTCCCTGGTTAA
Organism: Coregonus clupeaformis; assembly: GCF_020615455.1. Classification (NCBI taxonomy): domain Eukaryota; kingdom Metazoa; phylum Chordata; class Actinopteri; order Salmoniformes; family Salmonidae; genus Coregonus; species Coregonus clupeaformis. Next base: position 46,367,812 of record NC_059214.1, on the reverse strand, counting down.
GCGCCCATGATCCTACCATTGCGTGGCAACAGAGGGCTCTTATGGAGTGGTCTGCCCAGTGTGTAGGGAAATGTCTAGGTGTTTCCTTAGGGGCGACCTCGGTAGAGAGTCCAAACCAAGTTCTCGCAATGCGCATTCCCCCTGAGTATGAGGACTTAGCACTTGTGTTCAGCAAAACGAGGGCAACACGGCTACCACCTCATAGACAGGGGGACTGTGCGATAAATCTCCAAACAGGAGCGGCACTTCCGCGGAGCCGTGTGTATCCCCTGTCTCAAGAGGAGACTGCGGCTATGGAGACTTACATAGCCGAGTCCTTGGCACAGGGATACATACGGTCCTCCACTTCCCCGGTTTCCTCGAGTTTCTTCTTTGTGAAGAAGAAGGACGGGGGTTTGCGCCCGTGTATTGATTACCGTAGTCTCAATCAGATCAGGGTTAAGTACAGTTACCCTCTTCCACTGATTGCGACTATGACAGAATCATTACGCGGAGCGCAGTTCTTCACAAAGTTGGATCTCAGGAGCGCATACAATCTGGTGCGCATTAGGGAGGGGGATGAATGGAAAACGGCATTTAGCACCACCTCGGGTCATTACGAGTATCTCGTCATGCCATACGGGTTAATGAATGCTCCTTCAGTCTTCCAATCCTTTGTTGACGAGATTTTCCGGGACATGCATGGGCAGGGTGTGGTAGTGTACATCGACGACATCCTAGTGTACTCTTCTACACGAGCCGAGCATGTAGCCCTGGTGCGCCGAGTGTTGAGAAGACTGTTGGAGCATGACTTGTATGTCAAGGCAGAGAAATGCCTGTTCTTCCAGGAGTCCGTCTCCTTTTTGGGTTATCGGTTGTCCGCGTCTGGTGTGGAGATAGAGGTAGACCGTGTGTCGGCCGTGCGTAATTGGCAAACTCCAACCACTGTAAAAGAGGTGCAGCAGTTCTTGGGTTTTGCTAATTACTACCGGAGGTTTATCCGGGGCTTTGGACAGGTTGCAGCTCCCATTACGTCCCTGCTAAAGTGGGGTCCGGTTCGTTTGCAGTGGTCAGCTGAGGCGGACAGGGCATTTGTCAAACTGAAGAACCTGTTCACCTCGGCCCCGGTGCTGGCGCATCCGGATCCCTCTTTACCATTCCAAGTAGAGGTAGACGCGTCCGAGACCGGTATTGGGGCAGTCCTGTCACAACGGTCCGGCACGCCACCTAAGCTCCGCCCCTGTGCGTTCTACTCCAAGAAGCTCAGCTCGGCGGACCGCAATTATGACGTTGGGGACAGGGAGCTGTTAGCTGTAGTCCAGGCCCTAAAGGTGTGGAGGCATTGGCTTGAGGGGGCTCAACACCCTTTCCTCATTCTGACTGATCACCGTAACCTGGAGTACATCCGGGCAGCTAGGAGATTGAACCCTCGTCAGGCTAGGTGGAACATGTTCCTGACCCGGTTTGTTTTTAAGATCACATACATCCCAGGGTCCCAGAACGGTAAGGCAGACGCCCTGTCCCGGCGGTATGACACAGAGGAGAGGGCCATTGAGCCTACTTCCATACTGCCGGAGTCTTGTCTGGTGGCTCCGGTGGTATGGGAGGTCGATGCGGAAATCGAGCGGGCACTGCGTACCGACCCTACTCCCCCGAGTGTCCTGTGGGGCGGACGTACGTTCCGCTCGAGGTTCGTGATCGTCTTATTTATTGGGCTCATACATCACCCTCCTCTGGACATCCAGGTATTGGCCGGACAGTGCACTGCCTTAGCGTGAAATACTGGTGGCCAACGTTAGCTAAGGATGTGAGGGTTTATGTCTCCTCCTGCTCGGTGTGCGCCCAGTGTAAGGCGCCTAGACATTTGCCCAGGGGTAAGTTACATCCCCTGCCCGTTCCACAACGACCATGGTCCCACCTCTCGGTGGATTTTGTAACCGACCTACCCCCTTCACAGTGGAATACCACCATTTTGGTCGTTGTGAATCGGGTCTCCAAGGCCTGTCGTCTCCTCCCAATGCCGGGTCTCCCTACTGCCCTACAGACCGCCGAGGCCCTATTTACCCACGTGTTCCGGCACTATGGGGTCCCCGAGGATATTGTGTCTGACCGAGGTCCCCAGTTCACCTCCAGAGTCTGGGGGGCGTTCATGGGAAGCTTGGGGGGTCTCGGTGAGCCTTACCTCGGGGTACCACCCAGAGAGCAATGGGCAGGTTGAACGAGTCAACCAGGATGTGGGTAGGTTTCTGAGGTCCTATTGCCGGGACCGGCCGGAGGAGTGGTCTAGGTATATCCCCTGGGCAGAGATGGCCCAGAACTCTCTCCGCCACTCCTCCACCAATTTAACACCTTTCCAGTGTGTTTTAGGTTATCAGCCGGTCCTGGCACCGTGGCACGAGAGCCAGATCGAGGCCCCTGTGGTGGACGAGTGGATTCGGCGCTCGGAGGAGACGTGGGACGCTGCCCATGTCCATCTGCAGCGGGCCATCCGTCAACAAAAGGCGAGCGCCAATCGCCACCGCAGTGAGGGACCGGTGTACGCACCGGGAGATCGAGTCTGGCTCTTGACTGGAAACCTGCCCCTCCGCCTGCCCTGCCGGAAGCTGGGTCGGCGGTTTGTGGGGCCCTTTAAAGTCCTGAGAAGATTGAACGAGGTGTGTTACAGGTTACAACTGCCTATTGAGTACAAGAATATTAACCCCTCGTTCCATGTGTCTCTTCTCAGGCCGGTGGTAGCTGGCCCACTCCAAGAAGATGAGATAGGAGAGACCCCTCCGCCCCCTTTGGACATCGAGGGGGCCCCGGCGTACAGGGTCCGGACCATCTTGGACTCGAGGCGCCGGATGAGTGGTCTCCAGTATCTCGTGGAGTGGGAGGGGTACGGTCCGGAGGAACGGTGCTGGGTGCCTAGGAGGGACATCCTAGATCCATCCCTCCTGACTGAGTTCCACCGTGGGCATCCCACGCGCCCGGGTCCGTGTCCTCCTGGCCGTCCCCGAGGCCGGGGTCGGCGCACGGCTGGAGCCGCGCGTCAAGGGGGGGGTACTGTCACGGTTTCGGCCGAGACTGCTCCTCCTCCTGGTTCGGGCAGGCTTCGGCGTTCGCCGTCCCCAGAGTATTAGCTGCCACCGTTGAATGTTTCGTGGTGTGATTGCTTTGGTCTGTCTTGTACACCTGTGTCTGTTTGTGTTCTGATTACGTGTCCTATAAGTTCCCTGTTTTGTATTGGTTAGATTGTGTGTTGTTGTCTGCCTGTATTTCGGAGCTGCGTGTTGACGCTCTGTTTGTTTGTTTAGTGTTTACGTATGGTTTACGTATTCACTCGCCTCTGTTTGTTTCGAGGCCGTGTATTGTATTTTTGCACTTTTGACTAGTAAAGTCTGTTGGACGAAGCCTCTGTGTCCTGCGCCTGACTCCTCCACCACATCCACATCGGTTCTTCTGACAAAAGGGTCTGAATACTTATGTGAATGTAATATTTCCTTAATTTTTTAAGCTCTGTCAAATTGTTTGTTGATCATTGCTAGACAACCATTTTCAAGTCTTGCCGTAGATTTCCAAGCAGATTTAAGTCAAAACTGTAACTCGGCCACTCAGGAACATTCACTGTCTTCTAAGCAACTCCAGTGTAGATTTGGCCTTGTGTTTTAGGATATTGTCCTGCTGAAAGGTGAATCCATCTCACAGTGTCTGGTGGAAAGCAGACTGAACCCGGTTTTGCTCTCGGATTTTGCCTGTGCTTAGCTCCATTCTGTTTCTTTTTTATCTTGAAAAAGTCCCCTGTCCTTAACAATTACAAACATACCCATAACATGATGCAGCCACCACTATGCTTGAAAACACAGAGAGTGGTACTCAGTAATGTGTTGTATTGGATTTGCCCCAAACATAAGACTTTGTACAAATGTTTTGGGTTATTACTTTAGTGCCTTGTTGCAAACAGGATGCATGTTTTTGAATATTTTTTATTCTGTACAGGCTTCCTTCTTTTCACTCCATCAATTAGGTTAGTATTGTGGAGTACCTGCAATGTTGTTGATCCATCCTCAGTTTTCTCCTATCACAGCCATTAAACTGTTTTAAAGTCACAATTGGCCTCATGGTGAAATCCTTGAGCGGCTTCCTTCCTCTCCGGCAACGGAGTTGGGAAGGATGCATGTATCTTTGTAGTGACTGGGTGTATTGATACACCATCCAAAGTGTAATTAAAACTTCACCATACTCAAAGGGATATTCAAAGTATGCTTCTTTTTAATTTCTACCCATCTACCAATAGGTGCCCTTCATTGTGAGGCATTAGAAAACCTCCCTGGTTTTTGTGGTTGAATCTGTTTGAAATTTACTGCTCGACTGAGGGACCTTACAGATAATTGTATGGGTGGGGTACAGAGATGAGGTAGTCATTAAAAAAATAATGTTAAACACTATTACTTATTATGTGACTTGTTAAGCAAATGTTTACTCCTGAACTTATTTAGGCTTGCCATAACCAAGGGGTTGAATACTTATTGACTTAAGACATTTCAGCTTTTCATTTTTAATTCATTTGTAAAAAATACAATAAAAACAGTTCCACTTGACATTATGGGGTATTGTGTAGGTCAGTTACAAAAAATCTCAATTTAATTCATTTTTTATTCAGGATAAACACAAAAAAATGTGGAAAAGGTTAAGGGGTGTGAATACTTTCTGAAGGCACTGTATACACACACACACACACACACACAGAGACAGACTGTCGAAGGCATTCATCTAGGCCTAATCGACTCTCCCCAGCCACTTCGTTGCACAAGACCCAATAATAACAGGCGCTCTGCTGGCCTGTTCCTGCCCTAGCCCTAACCCAGCAGGCTCCCCCAGCCTGAACCTACCCTCAGCTAAAGCTAAGTCACTCTCTCTCCAGCCCCAACCTGAGCCCCAACCCCAACAAGCTGAGAGCTGCTTCAACTGGTGTTAGGAACATTTGTTTCAAGGAACTGTTAGGCTGTTATATCTGACCTGTACAGTGTAGCTCTGCAATGAAAATAGAGGATACAAACAAACAAACACTCACGCTCACATAAAAACACATATACACACCTTTTCCCAGCTATTCTCTTTGGAATCTAGCATTAGAACAGGGTTTCCCAAACTCGGTCCTGGGGCCCCCCCTGGGTTCACGTTTAGTTTTTTTGCCCTAGCAGGACCAAGTTTGGGAACCCCTGCATTAGAAGACTGTGTGAGAATGGGAGTGAGCAGGGCAGGGCCAACGGCCTACAGCTCTCCTGTTTTCACACAGCTTTTTTCAGGGCCTGGCCTGGCTGTTATTGGCTGCTTCTAAGACAGGTTCACATTCTCTATTTCTCACCCCCATCTCTTTCCCTCTCTCCCCCTTTTTTTCTACCCTTCTGACTGAAACATCAGATGTCACTCGTTCAGACCATTGATGAGAAATGGGGGAGTTCTATTGTCTCAGTCAAGCCCTTCATTAACTCTTCTCCTCTCTGGTTCATGTTATCGTTCATCCTGCGAGTATTATAGTTACCTCTCTATCTTCAGTTTGGATACACACACACATACCTGTACACACAAAGTATCAGGGAAGTGAGGGTGGCCTCCTGTAGCTCAGTTGGTAGAGCATGGCACTTGTAACGCCATGGTTGTGGGTTCGATTCCCACGGGGGGCCAGTATGAAAGATGTATGCACTCACTAACTGTAAGTTGCTCTGGATAAGAGCGTCTGCTAAATGACTAAAATGTGGAAGGAGAGAAGATAAGTGTTTTTATTCTGAAATAACGTTATTGTTGGCCGATGGATTAAGGTTTTGCCTGAGTGTGTGGGAAGGATTTACCCTCCAATATTTAGCTCATAGGATGAGGAGGAGATATGAACAACAGATTATCCCTCACTCCAACAGAGATCTCTGCTTCCCTCCATCTCCATTCCTCAGCATCCCTCTCTTCCTCCTGCATCTCTCTTTCATCTTTCTTTCTCCTCACATCTCTCTCTCCTTCTTTATCTCTTTCTCTCTCCCTTCCTGTCTTTGTTTCTCTTTTTTGGGGTTGGGGGTTTGGGGGTGTATTATTTTCCCCTAACACTGATGGGCAGTACCAAAACAAATGATCTAATGATTCTGTCTCTTTGCAGCATAGTCTGCAGAGCTGGGATGATTGTATCCCCCATATACATAACATTCTATTGGTTGCAATAATTGTGTATAATAATTTAAATTGAAAAACTCAAGTTTGGAATCAGGCGTTGTTTTGTGTATAATTCATAAACCATGTTCCATGGAACCGGCATTTTGCAACCTGTATGGCGCAGCTGTCAATTTGTTGGTCCTTAAATGGAACTGGTCTACTTTTTTATTTATCCCTTTTATTTTTTTAACCAATTGTGGTCTTTAATGTAGGGCCAACAGACAAGTTCCTTACCTTCTAATGTAGGGCCAACAGACAAGTTCCTTACCTTCTCCCCCTTCCACTTGCCTCCACCATTTTTGTGGAAATGCTGCAATCAGTTTGTTGTAATTTTGGATAGAGCAGACATTTCCATATATTTTTGTTACCTGCATGTGTGATATAGTAATAAATTATGTATCATTAAGGCAAAATGTTGGGAAATGTCAAAAGTTAAATATAGTAAACATGATTGACATTCTATAATTCAGATGTATGTTTAAATAAGCAATATAGCCAATACAGTGTGTAACCATGCCTTAATGTATGAATGTGTATTATTTTTGAGAAAGGGTCTGCCACCAATATAATGAGATAAGGGGAAGAGGCCATATAGAAAAGCGCCCATGGTCTTTTGGAGTAAACAACATGTGTTGTTGGACTTTGAAAGATAATAGTGGCGTGGCAGTTAAAGAAGTTAATCAGTGATCTTAAGGGGAGTAGCTTTGTAAGCTATGTATACATGACTGTGCATTTGTGTGTTATATAAGAGATATCTAAGCAAAAGAGAGACAGTTGTTCCATGGAGCAAGCTCGGCTTTATTATGCAATAAAGTCTAATTTTAAGTCGCTCTGGATAAGAGCGTCTGCTAAATGACGTAAATGTAAATGTAAATGTAATTCTTGGATTCACAAGCTCCGGTCTCTTGAGAGATATTTTTTAGTTGACTATTTTCTAGTCAAATATTTCTACGACAGTGACAACTCCACCAGTCCTATTTATGATATAATTTACTTTTTGTTGTTGTTGATTAATTCATATATTTGGAATTTATCCATAATATTTGTTGTAATATTTGTTCTGTCTTTTCTGGTGGATGAAAGTGTCTCTCTTTTTGCCTGAGCAGTCTGTGGTTTCTAGGCCAGACACTAGGCATGAGGGTGGAGTTGAGATGATAATCTCAGAGAGAGGCAGAGAGAGAGAGAGAATGAGAGGGAGTGGGCGTGAGCAGAAGATCTGCTGGAAAGGTCATCTGATCCATGCATGCTTTTATTTTTTTTCTTAACAGTTCACTTCACCACTCTACATTATCCTATCCTCTACTATCTAGGAGTAATCCTATTTTATAACATACTGCTGCTCAATCCAGCCTTAATCCAATGGAACAGTCCTACTGTACTTTACTATAACCCTTTACATCAGCGTACTCTGATGCAGTCCTATGCTATCCTGTGGCAGCTATAAGAAACTTGATGGTAAAAGGACCTAGCAGGGTTGCCAACTCGGACCAACCTCAATCATGGGGATTATGGGATTTCTTTAACATTGTTTACGTTTCAGTTATTTTATATTTCATTCAGGAATATTCCTGAATATCTCCAAGCCAAACTAGGGGGGTTAGCATAGCAACCTTCTGAGCTGGCATTTCACTCCACTAGCACTAGAGCTGGGAGATCCAATATGCCATTTCAGCAAGACAAACTAAAACGCTAGCAGTTAGTAGATACAGGATTGGATATGAGAGTAATATCACCTCTCTGGCCCCTGCAAGTGGAGTAGGGTGAACCTGTAGGTGAGGAGCAGGGAGAGAGTGGAGACGGATCCTGGCAGGCAGCATAAGTACTGAGTAAATGGAAATATGATATTTCAGTTTTTTATTTTTAATACATTTGCAAATAATTCTAAAAACCTGTTTTGGATTTGTCATTATGGGGTATTGTGTGTAGATTTGATGAGGGGGAAAATCAATTTAATCCATTTTAGAATAAGGCTGTAACGTAACAATGTGGAAAAAGTCAAGTGGTCTGAATACTTTCCGAATCCACTGTATATAAAGGATGTGTAAAGAGAAAATTAAAGGGTGTATCTAGTCAGTTATCTAGTCAGGTATCTAGTCAGTTACACAACTGATTACATTCAACCGAAATGTGTCTTCCGCATTTAACCCCTCTGAGCAGATGTGTGGGTTAACAGCCTTCCTCAAGGGCAGAAAAAAATAAGCAAACACATTTGCTGTTCGCCAAAAGACATGTAGGAGACTCCCTAAACATATGGAAGAAGGTACTCTGGTCAGATGAGACTAAAATTGAGCTTTTTGGCCATCAAGGGAAATGCTATGTCTGGCGCAAACCCAACACCTCTCATCACCCCGAGAACACCATCCCCACAGTGAAGCATGGTGGTGGCAGCATCATGCTGTGGGGATGTTTTTCATTGGCAGGGACTGGGAAACTGGTCAGAATTGAAGGAAGGATGGATGGCACTAAATACAGGGAAATTATTGAGGGAAAACTGTTTGTCTTCCAGAGATTTGAGACTGGGATGGAGGTCACCTTCCAGCAGGACAATGACCCTAAGCATACTGCTAAATCAACACTTGAGTGGTTTAAGGGGAAACATTTAAATGTCTTGGAATGGCCTAGTCAAAGCCCAGACCTCAATCCAATTGAGAATCTGTGGTATGACTTAAAGATTGCGGTACACCAGCGGAACCCATCCAACTTGAAGGAGCTGGAGCAGTTTTGCCTTGAAGAATGGGCAAAAATCCCAGTGGCTAGATGTGCCAAGCGTATAGAGACATACCCCAAGAGACTTGCAGCGGTAATTGCTGCAAAAGGTGGCTCTACAAAGTGTTGACTTTGTAGAGCCACTGGGATTTTTTGTTTGTTTCACAATAAAACATATTTTGCATCTTCAAAGTGGTAGGCATGTTGTGTAAATCAAATGATACAACCTCCCCAAAAAATCCATTTAAATTCCAGGTTGTAAGGCAACAAAATAGGAAAAATGACAAGGGGGGTGAATACTTTTGCAAGCCACTAAGTCTTATCAACCAGCGCATAAACTGAGAGACTAGTCCGTCTGTCTTCTGTTTGACAGATTTGTGCAGGTATATTTGTAGTTCTATATCTGTTGTATCTCTGTTGTAGTCTCCTGAGTGGCACAGTGGTCTAAGGCACTGCATCGCAGTGCTAGCTGTGCCACTAGAGATCCTGGTTCGAATCCAGGCTCTGTTGCAGCCGGCCACGACCGGGAGACTCATGGGCAGCGCACAATTGGCCTAGCGTTGTCCAGGGTAGGGGAGGGAATGGCCGGCAGGGATGTTGATAGAGCATGGCGTTTGCAACGCCAGGGTTGTGGGTTCGATTCCCACGGGGGACCAGTATGAAAAAAATATATATATATGTAGTCGCTCTGGATAAGAGCGTCTGCTAAATGACTAAAATGTAAATGTATATTTGTCTGCCATGTCTTTTGTCTCTCCTCTCTTTCATTCCCTTGCTCTCCCACACCCTAATCCCCCTCTCTCATCCTAGCTCCTCTTTCTTTCCTTCTCTCTCTCTTGCTCTCTCTCTCTGTCTCTCTGTCTCTGTGTCTCTGTCTCTGTCTCTCTCTCTGTCTCTCTCTCTGTCTCTCTCTCTCTGTCTCTCTCTTTCTCTCTCTTTATCTCTCTCTCTCGCTCTCTCTCTCTCGCTCTCTCTCTCTTGCTCTCTCTCTCTCTCTCTGTGTCTCTCTCTTTCTCTCTCTTTCTCTCTCTCTCTCTCTCTCTCTCTCTCTCTCTCTCTCTCTCTCTCTCTCTTGCTCTCTCTCTCTCTCTCTCTCTCTCTCACACATACAATAGTTTCTCATTGTGTCTCTCTTTGTTTCTCTCCCCCTCCCCTCTCTCTCTTGCTCTCTCTCTCTCTTTCAGTATGTGGTTTGGTCTGCCATGTAAAGTAACGACCACAAACCTCCTTGGGGTAAAGGGCTAACGCTTAGGCTAATGTTCTTAACGCTCTCTTTTTTCTCAGAGGGATTTTAGAGAGTATTAAAAAGATGGTGTTGAGTGTGTAGACCTACAGGGACTGTGTGAATGGTGAGAATGCTTCTAGAGATCTGAAACAATTGGATATTAAAGATGTAGTCCGGCCTCCCGAGTGACGCAGCGGTCCGGCGCCACTACAGCCTGTGGTTCAATCCCTGGCTGTGTCACAGCCGGCCGTGACTGGGAGCCCCATAAGGCGCCGCACAATTGGCCCAGCGTCGCCTGGCGGGTCATGTTTCAGAGGACTCATGACTCGACCTTCGCTTCTCCCGAGCCCGTTGGGGAGTTGCAGCAATGAGACAAGATCGTAACTACCAATTGGATATCACGAAATTGGGGAGAAAAAGATGAAGTACGGGATCTTATTTAGCACAACAAATTCATAACATATTGTATGAATTAGATTCGTAACATATCATACGAAATGGATGACGTAGTACGTAAAAAACGGGGACCTGTTTTCGCTCGTGAGTCAAAAAATTGTCTGTCCTCGGTTGCAACACTCACTACAGAGTTCCAAACTGCCTCTGGAAGCAACATCAGCTCAAGAACTGTTCGTCAGGAGCTTCATGAAATGGGTTTCCATGGCCGAGAAGCTGCACACAAGCGTAAGATCACCATATGCAATGCCAATCGTCAGCTGGAGTGGTGTAAAGTTCGCCGCCATTGGACTCTGGAGCAGGGGAAACGCGTTCTCTGGAGTGATGAATCACGCTTCACCATCTGGCAGTCCGACGGAAAAATCTGGGTTTAGCGGATGCCAGGAGAACGCTACCTGCCCGAATGCATAGTGCCAACTGTAAAGTTTGGTGGAGAAGGAATAACTTGACTGGCCTGCACAGAGCCCTCAACCCCATCGAACACCTTTTGGGATGACTTGGAACGCCGACTGCAAGCCAGGCCTAATCGCCCAACATCAGTGCCCGACCTCACAAATGCTCTTGTGGCTGAATGGAAGCAAGTCCCCGCATCAATGTTCAAACATCTAGTGGAAAGCATTCCCAGAAGAGTGGAGGCTGTTATAGAAGCATATTAATGCCCATGATTTTGGAATGAGATGTTCGACCAGCAGGTGTCCACATACCATGCAGTGTATTCATACTATTTTTTTCTTTCCTTGTATTTTGTGAATGAGTGTTCTCTTCTCTCTCTCTCTCTCTCTCTCTCTCTCTCTCTCTCTCTCTCTCTCTCTCTCTCTCTCTCTCTGTCTCTCTGTCTCTCTGTCTCTCTCTCACTCTCATATATACAGTGTATATATACAATAATTGTTTTGGTTCCTTGTATTTCATATTCCAGGGTGTGTGTACCTTTTCCTCTATCTGTCCTCCCTTGGGCCTCATCCCAGTTCTGACTCAGTGTAGCCCAGGGTTCCCTGTGTGGCCTGGTGTGGGAGGTCTGGACAACCACAGGGGCTCCCTGAGACAGCTGCTTCCCTGGGCTTGGCCACTGCATGGTCAGCCCTCAGGGCCGGAGAACCATAATTAGGAGAGAAGGCGTTTCCTGCCCTCTCATAGTTTCCCCGTCTCCAGAGATGTGTTCCAACAATACAGGCCCAAAACATATTAATAGAACCGTGCAGTTGAAGTGTCAAACAATTTAATGGTTTATTTATTATTACTCTGTGTATGTGTATGTGTGTGTGTGTGTGTGTGCTTGTGCTTGTGCTTGCGTATTGTAACATAATTTCACATCATAGTCAGATCATCCATAGTATACTGTACAGCTAAATATCCAACATAGTGTTAAAGAGAATACAGCCTGTGAACGGGTTAGGCCGTTAGAGTTAGCAGAAGTTCAAGAGAAACCTTTACTACAAAACATACACTGTAGTTGTTTTGAGGAAGTGATGTGTTTGAGTTATTGATAGAGCTCTGAGGCCTCATTTATAAATGTTGCGTATGCACAAAATATGCCCCAAAACATGCCTGAGCCAGTTTTCACGCAAAAATGGGCATTTATAAAAAGTGAAGGTGCTTATCCTGCCGCACAGTTTCTAGTGGTTGAAGTCTTGCATTGCAAGAAACTAGAAGTAGCCTTGTGCAGGAATATATGACGACACTCTTATTCATAACAAAAGAACAGGTAGCTAACTATAATAACAAGATGCAATAATTTAGTGAGAAGAGCGAAAATCTATTTATTTTATCTTTTCATTCTAAAATAATTAGAAATAGGCATGTTTCCTATTATCTATTTAGTTTCCATGATCATTGCAGAATAAATTCCTCACATTTTCTGACTGTGTTAGTTTCATACTCGTGAAATAGCCTATAGGCCTACAACAAGTTAGAATAGGCTACCATTCGTTCCATCGCTCATTTAACTGGACCCACTTCACAGTAGCCCAGTAAATGCAGTGGCTTGCGAAAGTATTCACCCTTGGCATTTTTCCTATTTTGTTGCCTTGCAACCTGGAATTAAAATTGATTTTTGGGGGGTTTGTATCATTTGATTTACACAACTTTGAAGATGCAAAATAATAAGACAAAGAAACTTGAGCATGCATAACTATTCACCCCACCCCCAAAGACAACACTTTGTAGAGCCACCTTTTGCAGCAATTACAGCTGCAAGTGTCTTGGGGTATGTCTCTATATAAGCTTTGCACATCTAGCCACTGGGATTTTTGCCCATTCTTCAAGGCAAAACTGCTCCAGCTCCTTCAAGTTGGATGGGTTCCGCTGGTGTACTGCAATCTTTAAGTCATACCACAGATTCTCAATTGGATTGAGGTCTGGGCTTTGACTAGGCCATTCCAAGACATTTAAATGTTTCCCCTTAAACCACTCGAGTGTTGATTTAGCAGTATGCTTAGGGTCATTGTCCTGCTGGAAGGTGAACCTCCGTCCCAGTCTCAAATCTCTGGAAGACTGAAACAGGTTTCCCTCAAGAATTTCCCTGTATTTAGTGCCATCCATCATTCCTTCAATTCTGACCAGTTTCCCAGTCCCTGCCAATGAAAAACATCCTCACAGCATGATGCTGCCACAACCATGCTTCACTGTGGGGATGGTGTTCTCGGGGTGATGAGAGGTGTTGGGTTTGCGCCAGACATAGCATATACCTTGATGGCCAAAAAGCTCAATTTTAGTCTTATCTGACCAGAGTACCTTCTTCCATATGTTTAGGTAGTCTCCTACATGCCTTTTGGCGAACAGCAAACGTGTTTGCATATTTTTATCTTTAAGCAATGGCTTTTTTCTGGCCACTCTTCCGTAAAGCCCAGCTCTGTGGAGTGTACGGCTTAAAGTGGTCCTATGGACAGATTCTCCAATCTCCGCTGTGGAGCTTTGCAGCTCCTTCAGGGTTAGCTTTGGTCTCTTTGTTGCCTCTCTGATTAATGCCCTCCTTGCCTGGTCCGTGAGTTTTGGTGGGCGGCCCTCTCTTGGCAGATTTGTTGTGGTGCCATATTCTTTCCATTTTTTAATAATGGATTTAATGGTGCTCCGTGGGATGTTGAAAGTGTGGGATATTGTTTTATAACCCAACCCTGATCTGTACCTCTCCACAACTTTGTCCCTGACCTGTTTGGAGAGCTCCTTGGTCTTCATGGTGCCGCTTGCTTGGTGGTGCCCCTTGCTTAGTGGTTTTGCAGACTCTGGGGCCTTTCAGAACAGGTGTATGTATGTGTGTGTGTATATATATATATATATATATATATATATATATATATATATATATATATATATATATATATATATATATATACACAGTGGGGGGAAAAAAAGTATTTAGTCAGCCACCAATTGTGCAAGTTCTCCCACTTAAAAAGATGAGAGAGGCCTGTAATTGTCATCATAGGGACACGTCAACTATGACAGACAAAATGAGATTTTTTTTCTCCAGAAAATCACATTGTAGGATTTTTTATGAATTTATTTGCAAATTATGGTGGAAAATAAGTATTTGGCCAATAACAAACGTTTCTCAATACTTTGTTATATACCCTTTGTTGGCAATGACACAGGTCAAACGTTTTCTGTAAGTCTTCACAAGGTTTTCACACACTGTTGCTGGTATTTTGGCCCATTCCTCCATGCAGATCTCCTCTAGAGCAGTGATGTTTTGGGGCTGTCGCTGGGCAACACGGACTTTCAACTCCCCTCCAAAGATTTTCTATGGGGTAGAGATCTGGAGACTGGCTAGGCCACTCCAGGACCTTGAAATGCTTCTTACGAAGCCATTCCTTCGTTGCCCGGGCGGTGTGTTTGGGATCATTGTCATGCTGAAAGACCCAGCCACGTTTCATCTTCAATGCCCTTGCTGATGGAAGGAGGTTTTCACTCAAAATCTCACGATACATGGCCCCATTCATTCTTTCCTTTACACGGATCAGTCGTCCTGGTCCCTTTGCAGAAACACAGCCCCAAAGCATGATGTTTCCACCCCCATGCTTCACAGTAGGTATGGTGTTCTTTGGATGCAACTCAGCATTCTTTGTCCTCCAAACATGACGAGTTGAGTTTTTACCAAAAAGTTATATTTTGGTTTCATCTGACCATATGACATTCTCCCAATCCTCTTCTGGATCATCCAAATGCACTCTAGCAAACTTCAGACAGGCCTGGACATGTACTGGCTTAAGCAGGGGGACACGTCTGGCACTGCAGGATTTGAGTCCCTGGCGGCGTAGTGTGTTACTGATGGTAGGCTTTGTTACTTTGGTCCCAGCTCTCTGCAGGTCACTATGTCCCCCCGTGTGGTTCTGGGATTTTTGCTCACCGTTCTTGTGATCATTTTGACCCTACGGGGTGAGATCTTGCGTGGAGCCCCAGATCGAGGGAGATTATCAGTGGTCTTGTATGTCTTCCATTTCCTAATAATTGCTCCCACAGTTGATTTCTTCAAACCAAGCTGCTTACCTATTGCAGATTCAGTCTTCCCAGCCTGGTGCAGGTCTACAATTTTGTTTCTGGTGTCCTTTGACAGCTCTTTGGTCTTGGCCATAGTGGAGTTTGGAGTGTGACTGTTTGAGGTTGTGGACAGGTGTCTTTTATACTGATAACAAGTTCAAACAAATGCCATTAATACAGGTAACGAGTGGAGGACAAAGGAGCCTCTTAAAGAAGAAGTTACAGGTCTGTGAGAGCCAGAAATCTTGCTTGTTTGTAGGTGACCAAATACTTATTTTCCACCATAATTGCAAATAAATTCATAAAACATCCTACAATGTCATTTTCTGGATTTTTTTCTTCTCAATTTGTCTGTCATAGTTGACGTGTACCTATGATGAAAATTACAGGCCTCTCTCATCTTTTTAAGTGGGAGAACTTGCGCAATTGGTGGTCCCTCCTATGAACAGCGCCGGAGAAGATGGCTGCCGTTTTACAGCCCTCTAACCAATTGTACTATTATGTGTGTTTTTCCGCGTTATTTGTAATTTATTTTGTACATAATGTTTCTGCCATCGTCTCTTATAACCAAAGAGAGCTTATGGATATCAGGACAGCGATTACTCACCTCGCATTGGACGAAGATTTTTTCTTCAACGAGGCGTTCGCGAAGGATATCCTACAGACACCCGACAAGGCCCAGATCCCCGTCATTCGCGTGAGGAAGAGACGGAGATATCGCGGACGCAGATCCGGGTGCCTTGTAAGGATCCGACGGCGAGCGAGTAAACTGCCTCTCCCATCAATCCTATTAGCCAACGTTCAATCTTTTGAGAATAAAATTGACGATTTAAGATTACGGTTATCCTACCAACGGGACATTAAAAACTGTAATATCTTATGTTTCACGGAGTCGTGGCTGAACGACAACAATGATAACATTCAGCTAGCAGGCTATACGCTACATCGGCAGGACAGAACGTCTGACTCTGGTAAGACAAGGGGTGGCGGTCTCTGTATATTTGTAAACAACAGCTGGTGCACAAAATCAAATACTAAGGAAGTCTCGAGGTTTTGCTCGCCTGAGGTAGAGTATCTTATGATAAGCTGTAGACCACACTATTTACCAAGAGAGTTTTCATCTATATTTTTCATAGCTGTCTATTTACCACCACAAACCAATGCTGGCATTAAGATTGCACTGAATGAGTTGTACAAGGCCATTAATCAACAGGAAAACGCTCATCCAGATGCAGCGCTCCTAGTAGCCGGGGACTTTAATGCAGGGAAACTTAAATCCGTTCTACCTAATTTCTACCAGCATGTTAAATGTGCAACCAGAGGGAAAAAAACTCTAGACCACCTTTACTCCACACACAGAGACGCATACAAAGCTCTCCCTCGCCCTCCATTTGGCAAATCTGACCATAACTCTATCCTCCTGATTCCTGCTTATAAGCAAAAACTGAAGCAGGAAGCACCAGTGATTCGGTTAATAAAAAAGTGGTCAGATGACGCAGATACTAAGCTACAGGACTGTTTTGCTAGCACAGACTGGAACATGTTCCGGGATTCTTCAGACAGCATTGAGGAGTACACCACATCAGTCACTGGCTTCATCAATAAGTGCATCGATGATGCTCGTCCCCACAGTGACCGTACGTACATAACCCAACCAGAAGCCATGGATTACAGGAAACATCCGCACTGAGCTAAAGGGTAGAGCTGCCGCTTTCAAGGAACGGGACTCTAACCCGGACGCTTATAAGAAATCCCGCTATGACCTCCGACGAACCATCAAACAGGCAAAGAGTCAATACAGGTCTAAGATTGAATCATACTACACTGGCTCTGACGCTCGTCGGATGTGGCAGGGCTTGAAAACTATTACAGACTACAAAGGGAAGCACAGCCGCGAGCTGCCCAGTGACACAAGCCTACCAGACGAGCTAAACCACTTCTATGCTCGCTTCGAGGCAAGCAACACTGAAGCATGCATGAGAGCACCAGCTGTTCCGGACGACTATGTGATCACGCTCTCCGTAGCCGATGTGAGTAAGACTTTTAAGCAGGTCAACATTCACAAGGCCGCAGGGCCAGACGGATTACCAGGACGTGTACTCCGAGCATGTGCTGACCAACTGGCAAGTGTCTTCACTGACATTTTCAACATGTCCCTGACTGAGTCTGTAATACCAACATGTTTCAAGCAGACCACCATAGTCCCCGTGCCCAAGAACTCTAAGATAACCTGCCTAAATGACTACCGACCCGTAGCACTGACGTCTGTAGCCATGAAGTGCTTTGAAAGACTGGTCATGGCTCACATCAACAGCATAATCCCAGAAACCCTAGACCCACTCCAATTTGCATACCGCCCCAACAGATCCACAGATGATGCAATCTCTATCGCACTCCACACTGCCCTTTCCCACCTGGACAAGAGGAACACCTACGTGAGAATGCTATTCATTGACTACAGCTCAGCATTCAACACCATAGTGCCCTCTAAGCTCATCACTAAGCTAAGGATCCTGGGACTAAACACCTCCCTCTGCAACTGGATCCTGGACTTCCTGACGGGCCACCCCCAGGTGGTAAGGGTAGGTAACAACACATCTGCCACACTGATCCTCAACACGGGGGCCCCTCAGGGGTGCGTGCTCAGTCCCCCTCCTGTACTCTCTGTTCACCCATGACTGCATGGCCAGGCACGACTCCAACACCATCATTAAGTTTGCCGACGACACAACAGTGGTAGGCCTGATCACCGACAACGAAGAGACAGCCTATAGGGAGGAGGTCAGAGATCTGGCCGTGTGGTGCCAGGACAACAACCTCTCCCTCAACGTGACCAAGACAAAGGAGATGATTGTGGACTACAGGAAAAAAAAGAGGACTGAGCACGCCCCCATTCTCATCGACGGGGCTGTAGTGGAACAGGTTGAGAGCTTCAAGTTCCTTGGTGTCCACATCACCAACGAACTATCATGGTCCAAACACACCAAGACAGTCGTGAAGAGGGCACGACAAAGCCTATTCCCCCTCAGGAGACTAAAAAGATTTGGCATGGGTCCTCAGATCCTCAAAAAATTCTACAGCTGCACCATCGAGAGCATCCTGACTGGTTGCATCACCGCCTGGTATGGCAACTGCTTGGCCTCTGACCGCAAGGCACTACAGAGGGTAGTGCGTACGGCCCAGTACATCACTGGGGCAAAGCTCCCTGCCATCCAGGACCTCTATACCAGGCGGTGTCAGAGGAAGGCCCTCAAAATTGTCAAAGACTCCAGCCACCCTAGTCATAGACTGTTCTCTCTGCTACCGCACGGCAAGCGGTACCGGAGTGCCAAGTCTAGGTCCAAAAGACTTCTCAACAGCTTCTACCCCCAAGCCATAAGACTCCTGAACAGCTAATCATGGCTACCCGGACTATTTGCACTGCCCCCCCACCCCATCCTTTTTACGCTGCTGCTACTCTGTTAAGTATTTATGCATAGTCACTTTAACTCTACCCACATGTACATATTACCTCAACTACCTCAACTAGCCGGTGCCCCCGCACATTGACTCTGCAACGGTACCCCCCTGTATATATAGCCTCCCTACTGTCACTTTATTTTACTGTATATATAGCCTCCCTACTGTCACTTTATTTTACTTCTGCTCTTTTTTTCTCAACACTTTTTTTGTTGTTGTTTTATTCTTACTTTTTTTGTTTAAAATAAATGCACTGTTGGTTAAGGGCTGTAAGTAAGCATTTCACTGTAATGTCTGCACCTGTTGTATTCGGCGCATGTGACCAATAAAATTTGATTTGATTTGATTTGACTAAATACTTTTTTTCCCCACTGTATATATATATACTGAGATCATGTGACAGATCAAGTGACACTTAGATTGCACACAGGTGGACTTTATTTAACTAATTATGTGACTTCTGGTAATTCAGGTAATTAGTTGCATCAAATCTTATTTAGGGGCTTCATAGCAAAGGGGTAGAGCAGGGGTGTCAAACTCATTTTAGCTCAGGGGCCACATGGAGGAAAATCTATTCCCAAGTGGGCCGGACCGGAAAAATCATGGTATATATAACTTAAAAACAACAACTTCAGATTGTTTTCTTTGTTTTAATACGATCAACATACAACATAAAGCTGGAGCCTGAGGACAGTGTGTCCAAAATAGTACAAGCACAACATCACTATTAATCATAAAACACGTCAAGTTTATTTGAAAATTCTAACGAAAAAGAACACACAAACACACAATGCCTCAGTGATTAACAGAACTGTTTCACAGAACACAGAACTATATCAGGGTGTCATTTCTCAGGCAGAAATGTAGATAAAAATAATGAAATCCTGTTCCCCAAACAAGTGCAAGAACCACAGAGTCAAGAATAGGTTAAATATACAAATAAAATAAAATCAATTAAAAACAATAGCACATCAACATAAAAACATATAAACATAAAGCTGGAGCCTGAGGACAGTGTCCAAAAGCACAACATCACTATTAATCATAAAACACCTCAAGTTCTTTGAACGTTCTGAGGACAAAGAACACACAAACACACAATGCCTCAGTGATTAACAGAACTGTTTCACAGATCACAGAACTATATCAGGGTGTCATTTCTCAGGCAGAAATGTAGATAAAAATAATGAAATCCTGTTCCCCAAACAAGTGCAAGAACCACAGAGTCAAGAATAGGTTAAATATACAAATAAAATAAAATCAATTAAAAACAATAGCACATCAACATAAAAACATATAAACATAAAGCTGGAGCCTGAGGACAGTGTCCAAAAGCACAACATCACTATTAATCATAAAACACCTCAAGTTATTTGAAAGTTCTGAGGACAAAGAACACACAAACACACAATGCCTCAGTGATTCACAGAAGTATATCACAGAACTATATCAGGGTGTCATTTCTCAGGCAGAAATGTAGATAAAAATAATGAAATCCTTTTCCCCAAACAAGTGCAAGAACCACAGAGTCAAGAATAGGTTAAATATACAAATAAAATAAAATCAATTAAAAACAATAGCACATCAACATAAAAACATATAAACATACATCTGAAAGCGTTGCTCAAACTCCCGTAACAGTCCCGTTATTTTATCTTTGAACCGCTTCATGTCTGCCACATGTTGGGTCGCGCACACATTTTTCAGACAGGGGAAGTGAGCTGCATCACCACCGGCATGTTGCGTCTCCCACAATGACAGCTTCAACTTGAAAGAACGTATGCTGTCATAATACTGCGTGACAACTTTGTTGCGCCCTTGCAGCTGTTTGTTCAAGTTATTCAGGTGCTCTGTAACATCCACCATAAATCCAAGGTCCTGCATCCATTCTGCGGAATGAAATTCTAACACTGGTTTGCCCTTTTCTTCCATGAACTGTTCAATTTCTTCTCGTAAATCAAAGAAACGCCTCAGCACAGCACCTCGGTTTAACCATCTTACCTCAGTGTGGTATGGCAGGCCATAGATGTGGTCTTTCTCTCTGAGAAGGCTGTCAAACTGACGGTGATTCAGGCTTCTGGATCGGATGAAATTAACAGTTTGGATGACCACCTTCATGACGTTATCCATCTTTAATGACTTGCAACACAAAGCCTCCTGGTGCAAAATACAGTGAAAAGTCAAAAAATCACGTCCTCCATTTGCAGATTGCACTTTCTCTCTGAACTTTATCACAACGCCTGCTTTTTTCCCGATCATTGAGGGCGCACCATCTGTAGCCAGGCTGACAGCGCGGGACCAGTCCACTCCGACCCTGTCCAGCGCGCCGACGAGTGCGTAAAAATATCAGCTGCTGTCGTTGTATCTGTCATCGGCACCAACTCCACGAACTCCTCGGTGACGGTCAATGTGTCATCAACTCGGATGAAAATGGATGAAAATGGCCAGTTGTGCAACATCTGTAATGTCCGTGCTTTCATCAATTGCAACCGAAAACGCAATAAATGACTTTACTTTTTGCTTCAACTGGCTGTCCAAATCCACTGAAAGATCGGAAATCCTGTCTGCAACTTTGTTTCTTGTCAGGCTGATATTTGCAAAAGCCTGCCGCTTTTCAGGGCACACAATCTCCACTGCCTTCATCATGCATGTTTTTACAAATTCACCCTCACTAAATGGTTTTGAAGCCACTGCGATTTCATTAGCAATGAGGTAGCTAGCTTTCACTGCAGCGTCACTGATGTCTCGGCTGTGAGTAAACACAGACTGCTGTTTCTTCAGACCCGCCAACAGTTCATTCACCTTCTCTCATCTCCGCTGTCCTTGAAAGTTGTCATATTTGTCGGCATGAAGACTCACATAGTGGCGACCAAGGTTATATTCTTTCAGCATAAATAGGATGACAATTTTTCTTGGAACACTCTGCACTCTGCGTCCACTTTTCTCTTTTTTTGACAGAGACATATTGGGGCAATGAGGGTGCCAAAGCACATAATGTTAAAAGTAGAAGCCGTAATAAATATCGCGGGCAAAACAAAGTAGCTCATTGAATGCACGTGCTTGACCTACTTGCTCTGCCCCGGTATAAACAGTTTGCTTGCTTAACACAATTGCTATTGCGCCATCCAGTGGACGCAATTGGAACAGCAGTTTATTTAATAGAAAAATTGCAGCGCATTTTTATACTTTACAAAATTATTATTATTATTATTATTATTATTTTTTTTTTTAAATCATCTCGCGGGCCGGATTAAACCCGTTTGCGGGCCTGATCCGGCCCGTGGGCCGGACGTTTGACACCCCTGGTCTAAACAATATAGCGCATCATCTAAGACAAGTGTAGCCGCTGAAACAGTGCTATGTCCAGGTCTAAAACCAGATTGGTGCTCATTAAGAATAGAATGAGAAATTAAAGTTCTAAGCTGAGATTTGGCCAGGGACTTTGGCAAGACAAGATACAGTAGCTACCTTGAAAATTGGACGATAGTTATCCAAGTCAGAAGGATCTCTGCCTTTGTGTAAGGGGAGGACTTGTGACGTTTTCCAGATTTTAGAGAGAACCTCAATAACAATTGCAAGTAAATAATATAGGTTAATGATTCTGCAATAAGTGGGGCAGAAAGCTGCAGGAAAAAGGGATCAAGTGAGTCAGCCCCAGGTGGATATTTTTTTTACATCGATCTTCAGTAAGGCACTTAGTACATCATTGATATCAAATGGTTGAAATGAAAATGAGGAATGTGTATCTGGGACTCTATCGGTCTCTGCAACATGTCTCGAGGTGAGTAAAGGACTCCCTCTGCTGGAATCAGTTTTCAGAAGCTATTTTATTAAATATTAAAAGCACCATAAATGTCCATCTTATACAGTGCATTGGGAAAGTATTCAGACTCCTTGACTTTTTCCACATTTTGTTATGTTACAGCCTTATTCTAAATACCCCATAATGACAAAGTGAAAACAGGTTTTTAACAATTTTTGCAAATTTATATAAAAAAAAAAAGACTAGCCATGAGGTGGAAGGAATTGTCCGTAGAGCTCCGAGACAGGATTGTGTCGCGGCACAGAGCTGGGGAAGGGTACCAAAACACGGTGGCCTCTATCATTCTTAAATGGAAGAAGTTTGGAACCACCAAGACTCTTCCTAGAGCTGGCCGCCCGGCCAAACTGAGCAATCGGGGGAGAAGGGCCTTGGTCAGGGAGGTGACCAAGAACCAGATGGTCACTCTGACAGAGCTCCAGAGTTCCTCTGTGGAGATGGGAGAACCTTCCAGAAGGACAACCATCTCTGCAGCACTCCACCAATCAGGTATTTATGGTAGAGTGACCAGACAGAAGCCACTCCTCAGTAAAAGGCACATGACAGCCCACTTAGAGTTTGCCAAAAGGCACCTAAAGACTCTCAGACCATGAGAATCAAGATTCTCTGGTCTGATGAAACCAAGATTGAATTATTTTGCCTGAATGCCAAGCGTCACGTCTAGAGGAAACCTAGCACCATCCCTACAGTGAAGCATGGTGGTGTTAGCATCATGCTGTGGGGATGTTTTTCAGCGGCAGGGACTGGGAGACTAGTCAGGATCGAGGGAAAGATGAACGGAGCAAAGTACAGAGAGATCCTTGATGAAAACCTGCTCAAGAGCGCTCAGGACCTCAGAATGGGGCAAAGGTTCACCTTCCAACAGGACAACGACCCTAAGCGCACAGCCAAGAGAACGCAGGAGTGGCTTCGGGACAAGTCTCTGAATGTTCTTGAATGGCCCAGCCAGAGCCCGGACTTGAATCCAATCGAACATCTCTGGAGTGACCTGAAAAATAACTGTGCATCCAACCTGACAGAGCTTGAGAGGATCTGCAGGGAAGAATTATATAAATTCCTCAAATATAGGTGTGCCAAGCTTGAAGCGTCATACCCAGGAAGACCTGTAATCACTGCCAAAGGTGGTACAACAAAGTACTGAGTAAAGGGTCTGAATACTTATATAATACAAACTGTTTTTTTCTTCGTCGTTATGGGGTATTGTGTGTAGATTGATGAGAAAAAAAACGGTTTAATCAATTTTAGAATAAGGCTGTAACAAAATTTGGAAAAAGTCAAGGGGTCTGAATATTATTTCCAAATGCACTGCATCTGTTATGGGACCAGAGGCTGTCATAACCTGCTGGGGTAATGAGGGGATGGAGTTTTGTTTCAGATATATGACTACCTTCCGGAAGGCAGCTGAGTGCACTATGGTGTTGAACGCTGCGCTGTAGTCAATTAACAGCATTCTCACGTAGGTGTTCCTTTTGTCGAGGTGGGAAAGGGCAGTGTGGAGTGCAATAAAGATTGTGTCATCTGTGGATCTATTGGGGCGGTATGCGAATTGGAGTGGGTCTAGGGTTTCTGGGATGATGGGGTTGATGTGAGCCATGACCAGCCTTTCAAAGCACTTCATGGCTACAGACGTGAGTGCTACGGGTTGGTAGTCATTTAGGCAGGTTACCATGGCATTCTTGGGCACAGGGACTATTGTGGTCTGCTTGAAACATGTAGGTATTACAGACTCGGTCAGGGACAGGTTGTAAATGTCAGTGAAGACACTTGCCAGTTAGTCAGCGCATGCTCTGAGTACACGTCCTGGTAATCTGTCTGGCCCTGCGGCCTTGTGAATGTTGACCTGTTTAAAGGTCTACGGAGAGTGTGATCACACAGTCATCCGGAACAGCTGGTGCTTTCATGCATGCTTCGGTGTTGCTTGCCTCGAAGCACGCATAGAAGTAATTTAGCTCGTCTGGTAGGCTCGTGTCACTGGGCAGCTTGCGGCTGTGCTTCCCTTTGTAGTCTGTAATAGTTTGCAAGCCCTGCCACATCCATTGAGCGTCAGAGCCGGTGTAGTAGGATTCAGTCTTAGTCCTGTATTGACGCTTTGGCTGTTTGATGGTTCGTCGGAGGGCATAGCGTGATTTCGTAACCGGGGAGAGACTTTTATTTCTCAAGCATCTGAAGGACTGCCAGTCAGACAGACATAGAATCAGTCAGCCTTTCTCTGATAGTTCATGAACCAGGGATTAGCTCTATCCCTTACCCTTAGTTTCTAGAACGGAGCATGCTTATCTGCAATAGAGTTGAGCAAAGAAGTAAAACAAATTAGGGCCTGATCCGAGTCAGAGATATCTGAAACAACCCCCCATTCAGACATTCCCTGATCAGACAATAATTTTTGCTAATTGAAATTCCTCTCATTTCTCTGAAATAATGTGAGGGCGAGATTTAGGTAGCTTTGCATCTCTTATGCAGGCAACGGGACAATGGTCACTGAACTCATTAGTAAAAATTCCATTGGCTGTATATTTATGAGGGGTATTTGTCCAAATAATATCTAAAAGAGTAGATTTTCTTGGTGTTTAAAGTTGGGGCGGGTTGGTTCAGTTATCAACTGACTTAGGCTGAAAGATATCTGCATTGAGCTAAATCTATCAGAAGCTGGCATTAACTCATCCAGATTAATATCACCCAAAATGTATAATTCAGATTTAGCATAGTTAGATAGCAAGTCAGACAATTACCGAAGAACACATGTTGAGGTAGAGGGAGGATGATAAATTCCCACTAGCGTAAGTTGGGCATTATTACCAAGGCCCACATTTGGGACTAGACATTCATATTGCTAGGGACAGAGGTAGTGAGAGATACATAAAATGTAAGGTGTCTTTTGTAAATATGATGACACCTCCAACTCTGCCAACTCTGTCAGATTTAAAAACATTATAACCAGCCAGAGACACATCAGTATCTGGCACAGTCTTATTTAGCCAAGTTTCAGACATTACCAGAATATCCACGTTGGTTTGAGAGGCCAGAATTATATACCTAGGGGGAAAAAAGTATTTAGTCAGCCACCAATTGTGCAAGTTCTCCCACTTAAAAAGATGAGAGAGGCCTGTAATTTTCATCATAGGTACACGTCAACTATGACAGACAAATTGAGAGAAAATAAATCCAGAAAATCACATTGTAGGATTTTTAATGAATTTATTTGCAAATTATGGTGGAAAATAAGTATTTGGTCACCTACAAACAAGCAAGATTTCTGGCTCTCACAGACCTGTAACTTCTTCTTTAAGAGGCTCCTCTGTCCTCCACTCGTTACCTGTATTAATGGCACCTGTTTGAACTTGTTATCAATATAAAAGACACCTGTCCACAACCTCAAACAGTCACACTCCAAACTCCACTATGGCCAAGACCAAATAGCTGTCAAAGGACACCAGAAACAAAATTGTAGACCTGCACCAGGCTGGGAAGACTGAATCTGCAATAGGTAAGCAGCTTGGTTTGAAGAAATCAACTGTGGGAGCAATTATTAGGAAATGGAAGACATACAAGACCACTGATAATCTCCCTCGATCTGGGGCTCCATGCAAGATCTCACCCCGTGGGGTCAAAATGATCACAGGAACGGTGAGCAAAAATCTCAGAACCACACGGGGGGACCTAGTGAATGACCTGCAGAGAGCTGGGACCAAAGTAACAAAGCCTACCATCAGTAACACACTACGCCGCCAGGGACTCAAATCCTGCAGTGCCAGACGTGTCCCCCTGCTTAAGCCAGTACATGTCCAGGCCCGTCTGAAGTTTGCTAGAGTGCATTTGGATGATCCAGAAGAGGATTGGGAGAATGTCATATGGTCAGATGAAACCAAAATAGAACTTTTTGGTAAAAACTCAACTCGTCGTGTTTGGAGGACAAAGAATGCTGAGTTGCATCCAAAGAACACCATACCCACTGTGAAGCATGGGGGTGGAAACATCATGCTTTGGGGCTGTTTTTCTGCAAAGGGACCAGGACGACTGATCTGTGTAAAGGAAAGAATGAATGGGGCCATGTATTGTGAGATTTTGAGTGAAAACCTCCTTCCATCAGCAAGGGCATTGAAGATGAAACGTGGCTGGGTCTTTCAGCATGACAATGATCCCAAACACACCGCCCGGCAACGAAGGAGTGGCTTCGTAAGAAGCATTTCAAGGTCCTGGAGTGGCCTAGCCAGTCTCCAGATCTCAACCCCATAGAAAATCTTTGGAGGGAGTTGAAAGTCCGTGTTGCCCAGCGACAGCCCCAAAACATCACTGCTCTAGAGGAGATCTGCATGGAGGAATGGGCCAAAATACCAGCAACAGTGTGTGAAAACCTTGTGAAGATTTACAGAAAACGTTTGACCTGTGTCATTGCCAACAAAGGGTATATAACAAAGTATTGAGAAACGTTTGTTATTGACCAAATACTTATTTTCCAACATAATTTGCAAATAAATTCATAAAACATCCTACAATGTGATTTTCTGGATTTGTTTTTCTCATTTTGTCTGTCATAGTTGACGTGTACCTATGATGAAAATTACAGGCCTCTCTCATCTTTTTAAGTGGGAGAACTTGCACAATTGGTGGCTGACTAAATACTTTTTTCCCCCACTGTATAGTGGCACCAGGTGATTTAGGGGTACCAGCTGAGGGAAGTCTTGGAAAATACAATAAGATACACACACACACACACACACACACACACACACACTAATACCAAAACCTCTGAAAAGACTGGGGATTTATCATTTTAATCAAAGTCAAAACATTCAGGTCCACTTTAGATGAAGACTAACTGTCACGTTTGACCTCTCACCTCTGCAGGCCGTCCGGCTGTCCTCTCTGCTGTGACCCGGCCTCTGACTACTGATTGGAGCTGGCCTGGTGTGCGTATAGGTGTGTGAGAGAGTGTGAGGAGATGAAGTCCAGTATGCGTCAGTGGCGGAGGCTGCTGTTGGTGGGCATGTTGACGTGGGCCCTCCTCTTCCTGGCTCTGCTCTCCTACTTCCTGGACACCTACGTGTACAACGAGCCACATACCTCCGCCAGCTCCTCACTCTCCCAGCACCCCGACACACGGCGCCTGGCATCCATCCAAGGCACCCCCCACCAGCAGCACCGCTCCATCATAGGCTCCCGGCCCGAACCCACCTACACCACCTTTACCATCCCCTACCCCGACTCCGACCCTAACCATTACCCAGACTCAGAGCCTAGCTCCACCTCCACCACCCCAGAGCCTGGCCTGGAGCTGAGCTACGGGACCAGCCAGGAGAGGGAGGGGGGCAGCCACCAGCAGCAGGACTACCTGGACCCCCAGACCCTGGCTGCCTGGTCCTCCTTCAGCACGGAGAACGTGGGTTCCCACTTTGACCAGACGGTGACTCGCAGCCGTGAGAGAACTGCCTGGACCGCCTCCGACCGGGGGCCCAACCGCACCACGCGCCGGTCCTCACGTGAGGACGAAGAGGAGGAGGAGGGGGTAGAGACAAACAACAGCCACAAGAGGAGGACCATGGTGGGGGGGCATGGGGGGGAGAGGCGAGGAAAAGAAGAGGATGATTTAGAGGAGTACTACTTCTCCAAGTCTTCCCCGCTGCTGCAGCGACTCTGGCGGGGCAAAGTGTCCTCTGGGATGCTGTCCCCGCAACTGCAGCTTTCCATGCGGAACTACCAGAGCGCCAACAAGCACCACGTGGCCTATAAAGGAGGCCGGCGGACTGCCCAGAGCCCCAGGGAACTGCTGTGTGAGCTGAAGGACCAGGCCCGGCTGAGGACGCTGGACGGGTCCGAGCAGCCCTTCTCTTCGCTGGGCTGGGCCCGCCTGGTACCGCGCCTGGCCCTGGAGAAGCTCTACAGACAGGGGGGCCAGAGGGGCTTCAGGAGCTGTGCTGTGGTGTCCTCTGCTGGGGCTATTCTTCACTCAGGCCTAGGGAAGGAGATCGGTGAGTGGAGGGTAGAGGGGGAGGGAGGGGAGGGAAGGAGATCGAAGACAGGGGGATGTAGGGATGCAGGTTAAACGGGATGAAGGGATTAAAGGAGAACTGGGAAACTTGAAGCTTTTATCAGTACAGTAGATTAAAAAACAACTTTGTTTTCGCTTTTCCCTAATACCCTAATGAATAATACCCTATGTGTTGTGACACTTTTGTGACTGTGTTATGACTGTGTGTCTCAGAGTGTGAAATACAGCATTGATCCTGATCAATTTTCTCTGTGACAACCCTGCCTCTGTGGCAGTCTGTCTGTGTGAGGGGAGAATGATGGCTCTTTACGCCGTGACATCCACAGCATTGATTGGAAAGTAAAATTGTCATGTAACTCTATGGACTTCCCCATTCGCCTCTAGCATAGTGTTAGTTTATTGTAGCAGAGAGACGTTTTGGCTTGGGCTTTATACTGTCTCTCACACACTGAGTAGCAGACATCGGTCACCCTGTAGTAACAATCTCTGTGATTGGCTGAAAGGGCTTTGGCATAAGTAATTCAAAGCCAATCAGATCTCCAGAAGGGTCTTGATGAGTTAGTTTGGAAATCATCTATATACTTTTAGAATACTTTGGCCAACTGCATTGTGTTACCTGTGTGTGTTTGTGTGTTCTGTTCTCTGTGTTTGAGGCTCTATGGTGCATGGGGAGAGTGTGAACTCAGGGACAGATGGCTCACTTTGGAGAAAAAAAGGAACCCTTCTGGTAACGAATCAAGTTAGTTCACATCACCCATGTAGATTAGTGATGCAAATTTTGGTAAATTTTGCTGCCGACTAACTGACCCTCATGAACCAGTAAACAAATGTTGTTGTTTTTTTCTCACAAAGTACAATGACGTGACCAACAGAAAATACTACCAGTAATCTGTATATAATGACGAGATGCTTATGTTTCCGCCATAACAATGGGAGTCGTCCCAAGATGGGAAGGCAGGCGACAAGTTTAGGCCCAAAATAAGCCCATAGAAACGCATTTGACTTATTTTGGACAGATTTTGGCGACAGTGAAATCTCTCGCTTCGTCTCTTCCTCTCTGATACTATGCATGCATACAAGGACCGGACATTTTTCATTAACATACAACATTAGCAAGCCTATCTTCTCACAGTCAAAAGGCTGTAACTTATTATTGAACATGGAACTCCTGTAATGAAGCAGCTAATAAAACTTCATTTTCAAACATTTGCCCAAATACAATTCGCGGAAAATGTCCAGTTCTAAACTGCGCACCTAATGCGAGCAGTTCCATATGTTACACGGTATTGACTAGATGGGATACAGTTTGTCAGAATTGACTTTTCGTAGCAGGTTAGGATAATTAACGTAGCAGGTTAGGATAATTAGGTTAAGGTTAGGAAAAGGATTTGGGTTAACTAAAATTCAAGAAAAATCGACTTTATACATCAATTTGACATAAACCGTATATCATCTAGCCATGATCGCAATCCTCCTCCTGAAAAAAAGCTAATAGTAGCCAGCTAGCTAATCGCTACATCTCGGTTTGTGGTTGTGCGTGGTACTGTGTAGCATTATATCCATCTTTTCACTATTATGGCTGTACGCTGGTTATGCAGGTAAGAATGAGGACATGTAGCTTATCATATATTCCTTACAGTTTATTAGCTATCTAAATTATTTATAATGTATTTATTTAACTAGCACCGTTCAGATATCTACAATGTAGCTAACTAGCCTACATTTAGCTTGTACCTAAAAGGCAAAACAAATTTGACGCCACAGTGATGTTTTCATTCATATGTGTGGATTTATTGCACTTTGGCTGACATTTATGTTCTCAGAGAGCAAAATTGCTGTCAAGGAACCGAGTATGAAAAATGTATGCACTCACTAACTGTAAGTCGCTCTGGATAAGAGCGTCTGCTAAATGACTAAAATGTACAGTTCGTACTGGTAGAGCAGACCAGTGCCTGTCAAAGTCCCTTCAGTTACACACGTTGACCACTAGGCAGCACTCTTTCTGTGTCTATGAGTAGTGATACTGTCATGCGCTGTTACATCAATGCACAGAGCTGAATCCTGCACCAGATCGTTCATGTACCGGAATGTTC
Organism: Coregonus clupeaformis; assembly: GCF_020615455.1. NCBI lineage: Eukaryota > Metazoa > Chordata > Actinopteri > Salmoniformes > Salmonidae > Coregonus > Coregonus clupeaformis. Next base: position 46,337,438 of record NC_059214.1, on the reverse strand, counting down.
ATGTCAAATGGCTATTCACACCTACCAGTCATTCAGCACAAGTGTTTTGGCTATGGCTGAAAGCAGAGGGCTTTTTCTGTCACTATGGATGGATGGAGGGAGGAGAGGAGCAGTCAGGGTGAAGGGAAAGCGGTCCCTTCTTTCAGGTCAGGGAGACTTACTTGTGAAGAGCTTCAGCTCCACTGCCAGGCTTCTCAGTGTATCACTAGAGGTAAAGAAGATGCAGGTACTCCTGCTCTCTCTCGCACTCTCTTTCTCTCTATAGATATTTTGTGTTCTTTGTGCATTTAACCCTGTTTGTCTGTTTTGAGCTGTAGGTGAACATTGTGTGTGTGTGAATCCTGTTTGTTCTAATTCCCCAGAGCCACCATGCAGACCGATGGCCTTAAACAGCTAAATCATAGTATTTGGCCAGAGTAAACAGTCTGGACCAGCTAAATCATAGTATTTGGCCAGAGTAAACAGTCTGGACCAGCTAAATCATAGTATTTGGCCAGAGTAAACAGTGTGGATCAGCTAAATCATAGTATTTGGCCAGAGTAAACAGTGTGGACCAGCTAAATCATAGTATTTGGCCAGAGTAAACAGTCTGGACCAGCTAAATCATAGTATTTGGCCAGAGTAAACAGTGTGGATCAGCTAAATCATAGTATTTGGCCAGAGTAAACAGTGTGGATCAGCTAAATCATAGTATTTGGCCAGAGTAAACAGTGTGGACCAGCTAAATCATAGTATTTGGCCAGAGTAAACAGTCTGGACCAGCTAAATCATAGTATTTGGCCAGAGTAAACAGTGTGGATCAGCTAAATCATAGTATTTGGCCAGAGTAAACAGTCTGGACCAGCTAAATCATAGTATTTGGCCAGAGTAAACAGTCTGGACCAGCTAAATCATAGTATTTGGCCAGAGTAAACAGTCTGGACCAGCTAAATCATAGTATTTGGCCAGAGTAAACAGTCTGGACCAGCTAAATCATAGTATTTGGCCAGAGTAAACAGTCTGGACCAGCTAAATCATAGTATTTGGCCAGAGTAAACAGTCTGGACCAGCTAAATCATAGTATTTGGCCAGAGTAAACAGTCTGGACCAGCTAAAACAGTCTGGACCAGCTAAATCATAGTATTTGGCCAGAGTAAACAGTCTGGACCAGCTAAATCATAGTATTTGGCCAGAGTAAACAGTCTGGACCAGCTAAAACAGTCTGGACCAGCTAAATCATAGTATTTGGCCAGAGTAAACAGTCTGGACCAGCTAAATCATAGTATTTGGCCAGAGTAAACAGTCTGGACCAGCTAAATCATAGTATTTGGCCAGAGTAAACAGTCTGGACCAGCTAAATCATAGTATTTGGCCAGAGTAAACAGTCTAGACCAGCTAAATCATAGTATTTGGCCAGAGTAAAGAGAAGACGGACTGTTGGATGCCATCTAGGGGCTGGTCCTTTATGAGCACTTGATTGATTGGCCTTCCATATTTTTCTTTGACTTAGTTTAATGACACTTGATTGTCTAAATTGAATGACGCTTGATTTTCTTAGCTGAGTGACATTTGATTTTCTTAGTTGAGTGACACTTGATTTTGTTAGTTGAGTGACATTGAATTGACTTATGTTGTCTTTGTCTGTCTCCCAGATTCCCATGATGCAGTTATGCGGTTCAACACAGCACCTACAGAGGGCTATGAGAGGGACGTGGGGAAGAAGACCACCATCCGCGTCATTAACTCGCAGGTGTGTGTGTGTGTCAGTCCAGTGATGAAGGAATTATTTATTTTCACAGGGGGTGCAATAAAAAAAATAAAAAAAATGTTTTTAAGCCCAGTTGAGATATTTTTCTGGTTATCATTTCTGGCATTTCTGTAATAAGATACACGCAGCTTGTCTTCTGTCATAACTTGTCGCCCCAGAATAATAAATAAAGCGCTGCTCACCAGAATAATGTCATAAATCAATAGAATGAATGCATCAATAATCTGACATCATAAAGTTTTCTTTCATTTCTGCTTCTCTTGTGCAACGAGGACGTTTAGGGGCCGGGGAGGAAAACATTAAAATTCTTCCCGTGCAACATTTCCAAATGACATCAGTTTGACCTCTTTTCAAGAAATGAAACGCTGCAAAAACGATCAACCATGTTTCTGATGAGATTTCAGTTCGACTTGGATGCATTTATGCGTTTGAAATACTGTCAGTTTAATGTAACAGTGTCAATTGATGAAAAATATTGAGTTCCTAACCGCGCATTCGCATTCTCTCAAGAGATGGTGAAAGAAATAAATCACATTTCTCCTGTCCTGTTCCCGAGACAAAATCAACATTTGGTGTAGTTACCATTTTACTACAAGAAATTCATAATTATGCAGGAGTTCATATTATATTACGCTACATGTTAGAGGTTATAAGCCTACAGTCAGTGTCCAGATGTCAGTTACTGTTCCATTTAGCCCATCTAAACGTCAAACCGCCGTGTGTGTGTGTATGTGTGTGTGTGTGTGTGTGTGTGTGTGTGTGTGTGTGTGTGTGTGTGTGTGTGTGTGTGTGTGTGTGTGTGTGTGTGTGTGTGTGTGTGTGTGTGTGTGTGTGTGTGTGTGTGTGTGTGTGTGTGTGTGTGTGTGTGTGTATGTAATAAGACCAAGAGGAACTACAACAGGTCTCACAACACAGCATGAATATGTGCCTGCAATCAAGTACCATTTCTGAGGAGTGGTTCAGCATTTTGAATGGGCCATTTCTCATTCAGATACACAACAACATGCGTCCAGACATATCAGCCTGATTTGCACTTGAATGACAATGTGATTCAATCTAAGCATGGCCACAGTCACAGGCACAAGTGTGTAATGAGCGTGTGTATGTGTGTGAACCAGCTGTCCTCCAGTAAGTGGAGTGATCACCCTCCTTGATACCAGAGGCATTATGACTACGGGGGAAATCACCACAGCTCCAGTTGAGCCATCTTCTCCCTACTCCCACTCTCAGCACAGAGTACAATGGAGTAATCACACACATACACACACAACACACACTCACACTCACTGACACACACACTGACACACACACACTCACACTCACACTCACACTCACACACACACACTCACACACACACACACACACACACACACACACACACACACACACACACACACACACACACACACCCACACACACTCACACTCACACTCACACTCACACTCACACTCACACTCACACTCACACACACTCACACTCACACTCACACACACACACACACACACACACTCACACACTCACACTCACACTCACACTCACACACACACTCACACACACACACACTCACACACACACACACACTCACACTCACACACTCACACTCACACACTCACACACTCACTCACACACACACTCACTCTCACACACACACACACACACACACACACTCACTAGTACATTCTACTACTGTGACACTAATAATCCAAGCACCCGCTGAGCACATTCTACAGTGGACCCACAGCTACCATGGTTAGAGAGAGAGAGCTATGGAGAGTGTGTGTTTTCACTTGTTTGGGCACTGCAGTGTTGCATCTAGTTTCCAGTGTAAACTTTGACCCCTCCCCTTTACAGATCCTGGCCAATCCCAAGCACCGCTTCAGCACCAGCTCCCTGTATAAGAACGTGACTCTGGTGGCCTGGGACCCTGCTCCGTACGCTGTCAACTTACACAAGGTGTGTGTGTGTGTTTGAACCAGACACTATTCTCTACTCTTACCTTGCCCACTCCTCTCTGAGAGGCCCAGTAACGGCATCTAAAAGGCGATTATTTAAAGAGCGTCGCTCAGCAGAGCCCCAAAGTCCTGTTGAATGGGTGGAGGACAGTAATGTTAATGAGGACCTGTAGTTGTGGAAGAGTTAGCCCCGTTTGTCTCTCTAACCCACGGCCTGAAGGGACAGGATGCTACATCATGTCAACTTTCTATACCCCACACTCCTCCTTTCTCCTCTTCTGCCCTCCATCCTCTTCCTCCCTTTTACATATTTTACGTGTCCTTGAAATCTCTCCGATTTCCACTTAATCACCACCTACAGTTGAAGTCGGAAGTTTACATACACTTAGGTTGGAGTCATTAAAACTCGCTTTTCAACCACTCCACAAATGTCTTGTTAACAAACTGGCAAGTCGGTTAGGACATCTACTTTGTGCATGACACAAGTAATTTTTCCAACAATTGTTTGCAGAAAGATTATTTCACTTATAATTCACTGTATCACAATTCCAGTGGGTCAGAAGTTTACATACACTAAGTTGACTGTGCCTTTAAACAGCTTGGAAAATTCCAGAAAATTATGTCATGGCTTTAGAAGCTTCTGATAGGCTAATTGACATAATTTGAGTCAATTGGAGGTGTACCTGTGGATGTATTTCAAGGCCTACCTTCAAACTCGGTGCCTCTTTGCTTGACATCATGGGAAAATGAAAATAAATCAGCCAAGACCTCAGAAAAAAATTTGTAGACCTCCACAGGTCTGGTTCATCCTTGGGAGCAATTTCCAAACGCCTGAAGGTACCACGTTCATCTGTACAAACAATATATGCAAGTATAAACACCATGGGACCACGCAGACATCATACCGCTCAGGAAGGAGACGCGTTCTGTCTCCTAGAGATGAACGTACTTTGGTGCAAATCAATCCAAGAACAACAGCAAAGGACCTTGTGAAGATGCTGGAGGAAACAGGTACAAAAGTATCTATATCCACAGTAAAACGAGTCCTATATCGACATAACCTGAAAGGCCGCTCAGCAAGGAAGAAGCCACTGCTCCAAAACTGCCATAAAAATCCAGACTACGGTTTGCAACTGCACATGGGGACAAAGATCGTACTTTTTGGAGAAATGTCCTCTGGTCTGATGAAACAAAAATAGAACTGTTTGGCCATAATGACCATCGTTATGTTTGGAGTTAAAACTAGGTTGTTTGCAAGCCGAAGAACACCATCCCAACCGTGAAGCACGGGGGTGGCAGCATCATGCTGTGGGGGTGCTTTGCTGCAGGAGGGACTGGTGCACTTCACAAAATAGATGGCATCATGAGGAAGGAAAATTATGTGGATATATTGAAGCAACATCTCAAGACAGTCAGGAAGTTAAAGCTTGGTCGCAAATGGGTCTTCCAAATGGACAATGACCCCAAGCATACTTCCAAAGTTGTGGCAAAATGGTGTAAGGACAACAAAGTTGTGGCCATCACAAATCCCTGACCTCAATCCTATAGAAAATTTGTGGGCAGAACTGAAAAAGCGTGTGTGAGCAAGGAGGCCTACAAACCTGACTCAGTTACACCAGCTCTGTCAGGAGGAATGGGCCAAAATTCACCCAACTTATTGTGGGAAGCTTGTGGAAGGCCACCCAAAATGTTTGACCCAAGTTAAACAATTTAAAGGCAATGCTACCAAAAACTAATTGAGTGTATGTAAACCTCTGACCCACTGGGAATGTGATGAAATAAATAAAATCTGAAATAAATCATTCTCTCTACTATTATTCTGACATTTCACATTCTTAAAATAAAGTGGTGATCCTAACTGACCTAAGACAGATCATTTTTATTAGGATTAAATGTCAGGAATTGTGAAAAACTGAGTTTAAATGTATTTGGCTAAGTTGAATGTAAACTTCCGACTTCAGCTGTACATGTATGTTGACAGTCATAAAGCTGCTAGTTTTAGGTTTCCCCCTTCTCTCTCTCTCCCCTCCTTCCCTCTCTCCCTTTCCTCATTTCCCCCGCTTTCTTTTTCTCTCACTTCCCCCTCCTCCTGTCACCTCTATTTATTCAGAGACTATTACGTCAGCCACAGGACCAATCAGCCTCTCTCTCATCCTCTCTCATCCTCATTCTTCATCTATCTCCCCCCCTATCCCTACCTCTCTCTGAGCTGAGGTGTTTGCTCAGTAATAAGTCCCGGGGAAAAGGACAAGGCTATGATGATCATTGTGAATCAGAGATTAATAGACTTCATGAGACTCCTGGGTCCGGCAGGTTAATCCTCCTGGAATTGCACTCGGAAATGTAATCACCCCCCTACTTCACCCTATCCTCCTCCTCCTCTCCTCTCTTTTCTAATATATATTGAATTATTTAGTCCTTAGCCCAGGTCTGTTATGTCATCACTTCAGGAGACATTCTGTCCTCTCTCTCTCTCTCTCTCTCACTGATTAATACATTTTACGATGGCTTTTAGACTAATACAGTGTTTAATTAAACAGGAGCGAACATAAGTGGAGACTGTTAGCAGGTGTTGCCTGAATTGTTGCAAAAGATTGTTGCACAGATCTACACACACTATTGTGTGTGTGTTTAGCAGTTTTACGTCAGTAGAGCCCAGACGTCAGGCTGTTAACTTGCTGACCCTGTCTTTCTCCAGCGCTGCGCTGTCTCTCTCCGTCTCTCCGTCTCTGAGAGCTGCCTGCCATCCATCACTCAGCACTTCTGACCGTTCATTAGGAACAACTCTTAATTGAATGAACACTTATCAGCCCAGAATTTGATTAAACATTTATTCACACCACTAAAGTGGTGTGGTGGCCACTAGAGATCTTGGTTCGAATCCAGGCTCTGTCGTAGCCGGCCGCGACCGGGAGACCCATGGGGCGGCGTCGTCCAGGGTAGGGGAGGGAATGGCCGGCAGGGATGTAAGCTCAGTTGGTAGAGCATGGCATTTGCAACGCCAGGGTTGTGGGTTCGATTCCCACGGGGGGCCAGTATGAAAAATATAAAAAGAATGTATGCACTCACTAACTGTAAGTCGCTCTGGATAAGAGCGTCTGCTAAATGACTAAAATGTAAATGTAAAGTCTGCACAACAATTGTTTTTTCACCCTGCTCAAATTGGTCTCACTAGACTCCCAGCCGACAGAAAATAACAGCTGTAAAAATGTGTATCCCTGTGTGTGTGTGTACTTGATTGCAGGTCTGTTTGCCAGTGTCAAAATGTTTATATATGCGTCCAGCTCGCTCCGTTCAACGCTTGCTTTGTTATCATACCAATTTGCTGTGGCTGAGGCGTGGAGCTGATGTGTGGAGCTCCTTGGTAACAGCAGAGAGCTGAATGGCAGTCCGACAGGTTGCCTGTCTTTCTCCAGAGCCCTCACCCACCCTCCCAGGCAATTACATCCTGCACTGGGACTCACTCGACTATTTATCCAATTACACACTAACTCGTTTAACCAGTACCAGGCATTTAACCTAGAGTCTCAGACCATAACAAATAAATGTTCCATTTTAAATGGATTCGGCTGAATGGCATGTACAGTGAGGGGGAAAAAGTATTCAATCTCCTGCTGATTTTGTACGTTTGCCCACTGACAAAGAAATGATCAGTCTATAATTTTAATGGTAGGTTTATTTGAACAGTGAGAGACAGAATAACAACAAAAAAATCCAGAAAAACGGATGGCAAAAATGTTATAAATTGATATGCATTTTAATGAGGGAAATAAGTATTTGACCCCTCTGCAAAACATGACTTAGTACTTCGTGGCAAAACCCTTGTTGGCAATCACAGAGGTCAGATGTTTCTTGTAGTTGGCCACCAGGTTTGCACACATCTCAGGAGGGATTTTGTCCCATTCCTCTTTGCAGATCTTCTCCAAGTCATTAAGGTTTCGAGCCTGACGTTTGGCAACTCAAACCTTCAGCTCCCTCCACAGATTTTCTATGGGATTAAGGTCGGGAGACTACCTAGCCACTCCAGGACCTTAATGTGCTTCTTCTTGAGCCACTCCTTTGTTGCCTTGGCCGTGTGTTTTGGGTCATTGTAATGCTGGAATACCCATCCACGACACATTTCAATGCCCTGGCTGAGGGAAGGAGGTTCTCACCCAAGATTTGACGGTACATGGCCCTGTCCACCGTCCCTTTGATGCGGTGAAGTTGTCCTGTCCCCTTAGCAGAAAAACACCCCCAAAGCATATTGTTTCCACCTCCATGTTTGACGGAGGGGATGGTGTTCTTGGGGTCATAGGCAGCATTCCTCTTCCTCCAAACACGGCGAGTTGAGTTGATGCCAAAGCGCTCCATTTTGGTCTCATCTGACCACAACACTTTCACCCAGTTCTCCTCTGAATCATTCAGATGTTCATTGGCAAACTTCAGACGGGCATGTATGCTTTCTTGAGCAGGGGGACCTTGCGGGCGCTGCAGGATTTCAGTCCTTCACGGCGTAGTGTGTTACCAATTGTTTTCTTGGTGACTATGGTCCCAGCTGCCTTGAGATCATTGACAAGATCCTCCCGTGTAGTTCTGGGCTGATTCATCACCGTTCTCATGATCATTGCAACTCCACGAGGTGAGATCTTGCATGGAGCCCCAGGCCGAGGGAGATTTACAGTTATTTTGTGTTTCTTCCATTTGCGAATAATCGCACCAACTGTTGTCACCTTCTCACCAAGCTGCTTGGCGATGGCCTTGTAGCCCATTCCAGCCTTGTGTAGGTCTACAATCTTGTCCTTGACATCCTTGGAGATCTCTTTGGTCTTGGCCATGGTGGAGAGTTTGGAATCTGATTGATTGATTGCTTCTGTGGACAGGTGTCTTTTATACAGGTAACAAGCTGAGATTAGGAGCACTCCCTTTAAGAGTGTGCTCCTAATCTCAGCTCGTTACCTGTATAAAAGACACCTGGGAGCCAGAAATCTTTCTGATTGAGAGGGGGTCAAATACTTATTTTCCTCATTAAAATGCAAATCAATTTAGAATATTTTTGACATGCATTTTTCTGGATTTTTTTGTTGTTATTCTGTCTCTCACTGTTCAAATAAACCTACCATTAAAATTATAGACTGATCATTTCTTTGTCAGTGGGCAAACGTACAAAATCAGCAGGGGATCAAATACATTTTTCCCTCACAGTATGTATATATATATATATATATATATATATATATATATATATATATATATATATACAGTACCAGTCAAAGGTTTGGACACACCTACTCATTCAAATCAAATCAAATCAAATTTTATTGGTCACATGCGCCGAATACAACAGGTGCAGACATTACAGTGAAATGCTTACTTACAGCCCTTAACCAACAGTGCATTTATTTTTAACAAAAAAAGTAAAAATAAAACAACAACAAAAAAAGTGTTGAGAAAAAAAGAGCAGAAGTAAAATAAAATAACAGTAGGGAGGCTATATATACAGGGAGGTACCGGTGCAGAGTCAATGTGCGGGGGCACCGGCTAGTTGAGATAGTTGAAGTAATATGTACATGTGGGTAGAGTTAAAGTGACTATGCATAAATAATTAACAGAGTAGCAGCAGCGTAAAAAGGATGGGGTGGGGGGGCAGTGCAAATAGTCTGGGTAGCCATGATTAGCTGTTCAGGAGTCTTATGGCTTGGGGGTAGAAGCTGTTGAGAAGTCTTTTGGACCTAGACTTGGCACTCCGGTACCGCTTGCCGTGCGGTAGCAGGGAGAACAGTCTATGACTAGGGTGGCTGGAGTCTTTGACAATTTTGAGGGCCTTCCTCTGACACCGCCTGGTATAGAGGTCCTGGATGGCAGGAAGCTTGGCCCCAGTGATGTACTGGGCCGTACGCACTACCCTCTGTAGTGCCTTGCGGTCGGAGGCCAAGCAGTTGCCATACCAGGCGGTGATGCAACCAGTCAGGATGCTCTCGATGGTGCAGCTGTAGAATTTTTTGAGGATCTGAGGACCCATGCTAAATCTTTTCAGTCTCCTGAGGGGGAATAGGCTTTGTCGTGCCCTCTTCACGACTGTCTTGGTGTGTTTGGACCATGATAGTTCGTTGGTGATGTGGACACCAAGGAACTTGAAGCTCTCAACCTGTTCCACTACAGCCCCGTCGATGAGAATGGGGGGCGTGCTCAGTCCTCTTTTTTTTCCTGTAGTCCACAATCATCTCCTTTGTCTTGGTCACATTGAGGGAGAGGTTGTTGTCCTGGCACCACACGGCCAGGTCTCTGACCTCCTCCCTATAGGCTGTCTCATCGTTGTCGGTGATCAGGCCTACCACTGTTGTGTCGTCGGCAAACTTAATGATGGTGTTGGAGTCGTGTCTGGCCATGCAGTCATGGGTGAACAGAGAGTACAGGAGGGGACTGAGCACGCACCCCTGAGGGGCCCCCGTGTTGAGGATCAGTGTGGCAGATGTGTTGTTACCTACCCTTACCACCTGGGGGCGGCCCGTCAGGAAGTCCAGGATCCAGTTGCAGAGGGAGGTGTTTAGTCCCAGGATCCTTAGCTTAGTGATGAGCTTAGAGGGCACTATGGTGTTGAATGCTAAGCTGTAGTCAATGAATAGCATTCTCACGTAGGTGTTCCTCTTGTCCAGGTGGGAAAGGGCAGTGTGGAGTGCAATAGAGATTGCATCATCTGTGGATCTGTTGGGGCGGTATGCAAATTGGAGTGGGTCTAGGGTTTCTGGGATAATGCTGTTGATGTGAGCCATGACCAGCCTTTCAAAGCACTTCATGGCTACAGACGTCAGTGCTACGGGTCGGTAGTCATTTAGGCAGGTTATCTTAGAGTCCTTGGGCACGGGGACTATGGTGGTCTGCTTGAAACATGTTGGTATTACAGACTCAGTCAGGGACATGTTGAAAATGTCAGTGAAGACACTTGCCAGTTGGTCAGCACATGCTCGGAGTACACGTCCTGGTAATCCGTCTGGCCCTGCGGCCTTGTGAATGTTGACCTGCTTAAAAGTCTTACTCACATCGGCTACGGAGAGCGTGATCACATGGTCATCCGGAACAGCTGGTGCTCTCATGCATGCTTCAGTGTTGCTTGCCTCGAAGCGAGCATAGAAGTGGTTTAGCTCGTCTGGTAGGCTTGTGTCACTGGGCAGCTCGCGGCTGTGCTTCCCTTTGTAGTCTGTAATAGTTTTCAAGCCCTGCCACATCCGACGAGCGTCAGAGCCAGTGTAGTACGAGTAGTTCTTGCCATAATATGGACTTGGTCTTTTACCAAATAGGGCTATCTTCTGTATACCACCCCTAACTTGTCACAACACAACTGATTGGCTCAAACGCATTAAGAATGAAAGAAATTCCACAAATGAACTTTTAACAAGGCACACCTGTTAATTGAAATGCATTCCAGGTGACTACCTCATGAAGCTGGTTGAGAGAATGCCAAGAGTGTGGAAAGCTGTCGTCAAGGCAAAGGGTGGCTATTTGAAGAATCTCAAATATAAAATATATTTTGATTTGTTTAACACTTTTTTTGGTTACTACCTGATTCCATATGTGTTATTTCATAGTTTATGATGTATTCACTATTATTCTACAATGTAGAAAATAAAGAAAAGCCCTGGAATGAGTAGGTATGTACCAACTTTTGACTGGTACTGTATATAGAGATATTATGAATGCTGCAGTAGCCACATTACATTTACATTTTTGTCATTTAGCAGACGCTCTTATCCAGAGCGACTTACAGTTAGTGAGTGCATACATTATTATTATTATTATTATTATTTATTTTTTTATATACTGGCCCCCCGTGGGAATCGAACCCACAACCCTGGCGTTGCAAACGCCATGCTCTACCAACTGAGCTACATCCCTGCCGGCCATTCCCTCCCCTACATTGAAAGCCACATTTAAATAGGTTGTAACACACCTGTTCACCTGCAAATGACTGTCTGTCTCTGTATGTATGTCTGTCTGTCTCTGTCTCTCTTTCTGTTTCTCTGTCTGTGTCTGTCCATCTCATATTTCTCAGGTATGCCAGTCTAGTGTAGACTATAACTATTATTCCCCTCTTTTTCTCAAAACTCCCTCCTTCCTTTCTCTCTCTTTCTCTCTCCCTCTCTCTTTCCCGTCTCTCTCTCTCGCTCTCGAACAGTGGTATGCCAATCCAGACTATAACCTGTTCAGTCCGTACGTGGAGCACCGGAGGCTCCACCCCACCCAGCCCTTCTACATCCTCCACCCCAAATATTTGTGGCATCTCTGGGATGTGATCCAGGGCAACACCCAGGAGACCATCCAGCCTAACCCACCCTCCTCTGGGTTCATAGGTGAGACTATGTAGACACATACATGTGTGTGTGCGTGCTGTGCGCGCACATACACACGTACAAGTGCACGTGTATACACACACGCACACACACTCACTCACACACTTGCACAAGTGTTATATAAAGCAGGCTCTGTAGTTCTAATGTTAATGTCAGAGAGTCAGAGAATCGGCCAGTCGACCTCTCTATGTTGTGTAATAGAGTGCTTGTGCCCAGCGGCTACTTGGCGTCATGTTATTGTATTATTATAAAACAGCCCTACAGGACCCGTCCTATAGCAACACATAAGTGGTGGTCGGGGGGGCATCCTGTGCAATTTTGTTTAGGTATACGGTAGTCGTTTAGTTCAATTTGTCTCACAAAGATTGTATTGTCCCCAGTGGTGGTGTATTGCAGTGTGATATTACATATTGCTTTGGTAATTAGGTCATTTTGGATTGCTTAGTAGACCAGTGAAACGGAAAATCACACAAGAAACACAGATCCACAACGTCAGACTGAATTCAGCACTTTCTTTGTACTGGTTGGGAGGCGGGGCGGGGGGGGCAGAAGACGTGGGGGGGGCACCACCCCAAACATCACACATGAGTTAATGAGTTCAAAGCCAATTCTCCCCAAACAAAATGCTGGCAGGTCCAGCAAAGTCCCATCCCCCATCTGTGAGATCCATGTAGTTCCTCAATAGAAAAGTTCACGATCACCCACAGCCGCCAGATCTCCCACAGCCGCCAGATCTCCCAACGCCGCCAGATCTCCCAAAGCCGCCAGATCTCCCACAGCCGCCAGATCTCCCAGAGTCGCTAGATCTCTCACAGCCGCCAGATCACCCATAGCCACCAGTGTACCAGTATCCTTCAGATCTCAACGGATCCGTATCCTGTAGAAATTAGTCTTTGTTCTCTTGATTAACTTGTATAGTCTTTGTTCTCTTGATTAACTTGTATAGTCTTTGTTCTCTTGATTAACTTGTATAGTCTTTATACAAGTTAATCAAGAGAACAAAGACTATACAAGTTAATCAAGAGAACAGTCTTTGTTCTCTTGATTAACTTGTATAGTCTTTTGTTCTCTTGATAAACTTGTATAGTCTTTGTTCTCTTGATTAACTAGTATAGTCTTTGTTCTCTTGATAAACGTGTATAGTATTTGTTCTCTTGATTAACTTGAATAGTCTTTGTTCTCTTGATAAACTTGTATAGTCTTTGTTCTCTTGATTAACTTGTATAGTCTTTGTTCTCTTGATTAACTTGTATAGTCTTTGTTCTCTTGATTAACTTGTATAGTCTTTGTTCTCTTAATGAACTTGTATAGTTTTTGATCTCTTGATAAACCTGTATAGTATTTGTTCTCTTGATTAACTTGAATAGTCTTTGTTCTCTTGATAAACTTGTATAGTGTTTGTTCTCTTGATAAACTTGTATAGTGTTTGTTCTCTTGATAAACTTGTATAGTCTTTGTTCTCTTGATAAACTTGTATAGTCTTTGTTCTCTTGATTAACTTGTATAGTCTTTGTTCTCTTGATTAACTTGTATAGTCTTTGTTCTCTTGACTAACTTGGATAGTCTTTGTTCTCTTGACTAACTTGTATAGTCTTTGTTCTCTTGATTAACTTGTATAGTCTTTGTTCTCTTGACTAACTTTGTATAGTCTTTGTTCTCTTGATTAACTTGTATAGTCTTTGTTCTCTTGACTAACTTGTATAGTCTTTGTTCTCTTGATTAACTTGTATAGTCTTTGTTCTCTTGATTAACTTGTATAGTCTTTGTTCTCTTGATTAACTTGTATAGTCTTTGTTCTCTTGATTAACTTGTATAGTCTTTGTTCTCTTGATTAACTTGTATAGTCTTTGTAGTCTTTATCATCTCTTTACTGGTTAATATAATGTAATATAATATAATATAGCTAATATATCCCATAGCTTATTGCACTTTAGTCAGTGACTGCGTCTCAAATCACACCCTATTCCCCTTACTTCTTTCCAGAGCCTTATGTAGTGCACTACTTTGGGGAATAGGGTGAGATTTGAGACGCAGCCTCAAACTCTCATCAGTCTTCACAGTTCGGACAGCACAGAGGCTGGTAGTAGCATAAGCACTGGCTGTGTATGTGTGTGGGGGTTGGGGTGAAATGTGACAGAGATGCACCTTATCACTTGGGCAGTGCTGTGTGTTTAGAGAACAAGCACTGGGGTTTGCCAGTGTGTTGAGCGGTGGTATTTACATCAAGACAAGCAGACTGTCAATAGAGCAGAGTGACATCAAATGGTACACACACACACACACACACACACAGAATTCATACACACATACACAGAATTCATACACACACTTCGTCTTATGCATGCAGAACACATGCTCACTATTGTACAGCCTCCGTCCCATCCTCCATCCTCCATCCTCCATCCCCCATACACTCACTTACTTTCTCTTGCACACACATGGACAATTTCACTCCCACATACACACTTCCACATGTACAGGTAAACACAGCAGTCAGTAAACAAATCGAAGGGGTTGGGCACGAGTAGAGGAGAGACCCCCGAGGGGTTTTATGCATGGGGCTTGGAGCATTCACGGTCGTGATGGTCTATTGGCGTGCACCGCTCAGCTAGCTAGCTAGCTACTGTATCATCATCATCCAACAGTCATCATTCAGGCTTCCCCGTCGGCCTTCCTGGCGCACCTGCTCAGGAAGTGACCTCTGGAGGGTTGGTGCGCTCAGTGGCCGGGGTGCTGCAGCCATAGTTGTGGGTACCAGTGGAGATCTGGGCAGTGCAAGCCACTGTGTTGCTGTATACACGCCGGTTGAGCTGGATGACGGTGGTCTTGGAGGGCATGGAGGAGAGGCCGTTCTCCATGGAGCGCCGTTCACACCGGAACAGGATCAGGAAACACCTGTAGAACTGAGGGAGGGAGGAGATATTAGTGGCGAGGGAGAGATTAAAGGGGAAGAATGGGTAGGGCAGATATGGAAGAAGGGGGTGAGGTGAGCAGGACAGAAGGAAGAGGTGGAGGAAAAGGCTGTTGCTACAGCAATGAGAAGCCAAAACATCATTATCCATGTTCTCTTTTTGCTAATTTGGTTGCATGCACCAACCAGGATTCATACATGGAGATCGTTTATTTACAATTTCTATGTGCGTATTGTTACATGTTACCATGGTAGCTGATGATTCTATGACCTCTATCATGCAATGTCTCTGGGTTGTATGAACAGAGTGCTAATATGACGCCACTTCCATTCTTGGTCAATAACGTTTTAACACTTTAACTGCACTTTGATTATTTGGTGGCCTTCTCCCTTTTGTGTCTATAGCAACAACACACACTAGCAAGAGAGGTCGTGGAACAGTCACCTGCAGAGTGACTTGGTGTGACCCTTGTTCCGTCTGCCTTGAGAGGTTGGACAAATGAATCCATTCCCTGAGTTTACCTGTCACATTTCTCTCTGATGTCTCAAAGCTAAACAGGAAGAGAGGTAGACGGAGAGGAAATGCCCCTCTAAGGACCTCACTGCATCAGCAGAATAGCATCAAAGACAGTACAGTAAGAAGATAGGCAGAAACTGCTTCCCAGATCACACTTGTTGGCTAGCTAAGCTCATGCGCAGAAACACCTCATTGGGTCCAACTTTCGTGTAGCGCCGAACTCGCATGTGCAG
Organism: Coregonus clupeaformis; assembly: GCF_020615455.1. Classification (NCBI taxonomy): domain Eukaryota; kingdom Metazoa; phylum Chordata; class Actinopteri; order Salmoniformes; family Salmonidae; genus Coregonus; species Coregonus clupeaformis. The sequence continues at coordinate 46,321,751 of NC_059214.1, read as the reverse complement.
GCCGTCAAATCAAAGGCACTCTTTCGCTATAACGTTGGTTTTGATGATAATTTAAATGTCAGATTGTCACTTTCACAAGGTTTGTAGTAATGACAGTTTTGGCTACTTAAAACATTGGCTCCAATCTTTGCATTTAGATTTCGAGAAAATGACCAGTGTGAAAACGGGGGTGAATTTAGGGCTGTATATGTGAGAGATGGGCACATGGTTACGAGGGGTATGCAGACTCTAGTCTCTGTGTTGTAGGTGTGTTTGGGACGTGTCTATGTCAACACTGTGTCCTGTTCACTGGGTGGTTCATCATTTGCCTGGTATCCAGACTGAATGTATGTTCCATTTCACTATAGTTAAGTGAAACAATAGTGCAACAGAGCTTGTATACCAGGCAACTTCATAATCACATAATTCAATGTATGGATTGTAGGGCTGACCCCAATTGGTCGATTGTTTTGTCGATAGGCTGTTGGTCGACCAAGATTTGTTTTAGTCGATCAGTAGCAAATATATGTGTATATATATATATATATATATATATATTTTTTTTTTTTTATAGCACACAACACACCTGACTTATTCGTGCCCATTTCAGTGAACAAATCCATTGCGGAGGCCGAGACTAATCCATTGTGGAGGCCGCGGGGATGGCACTGTCCAAGAAGAAGGGGAGTGTGGCTAAGATGCACAATGCACTTCTCTCTCCAGAATGCGCTCTCTCCCGCCAATTTGTCCACATTCATTAATCCATAAATGAATTGTGTGAATTGTTTGCGTTTGGTTGTTAGTGTCTATCAATTCCACATTACATATATCACCAGTAGTACATTTACTGTTAATTCCTATCATTTCTAATCTACAATGTTTGTTTGGTTATGGTCATTTCTGTTAATACATTCAATATGTTATTATTCCAGTATTTTACTGCTCTCATTGTCGGAGTGGACACATTGTTTGCAGAGCGCACAACCTATGCTACACTTGTGAGAGACAAGTTTTGGTGTATTTCATTCCATTTACAAGTTTTGTCAATGTTGAGTAAGGACGCACCCCTGATTACGCATAGAAGTAGGCCTATAGTGCCCATTTGGGGATCTGATAGTATTTCTGATTGGCTTAACGCACCACCACTAATGATCTGTGGAGCTTCTCAAAGTAATGTTTTCTTCACCTCAAACAGCAAGCAAACAAAGTCTGTTTTTACATCCATTGAAAATGACAGTAGTTCCTCATTGTATTTGAAAAATCTTTCCAGCTCTCTCCCTTTCGATAACCACTCAGCGTGAAAGGGGAAAAATGTCATGCTGATCCAGTGGAAATGTCAAAAAATAGGCCTACCTGATTCTTATCCCTTGCGCAAATAGCCAACAGCTGTGTCTGTCTTGAGCTCACTGGCGCAGGAAACTCTGAGGGCCCAGAATATTTTATACAATGTTGCAAGTTTGCTAGCACGAGCTTCAGGTCAGACCCAAGTTAATAGTTGATACAATGTTTCAAGTTCGTTGCAGACAGGCCATGCGTAGCCAATGTGATCTTATAGGATATTTATTTTTATCAGGATATTTTCTACCTGCAGTCTGCAATGTTTTTATTTGTTGGCTTTATAGGCTGTTTTTACATAGTTGGCAATGGCGATATAAGTTACTTTTTAGGTTTGTATCATTTTCATTTAGATTTTGATAGACCTTTGATTAACCACATTACAATGAATTTGAGATACGAAGACGACGTTATAAATTAAATGAAATTGTTCCACGAAAATGTGCATTTGAAAACCATAACTGGCATGCAATTGTAGAAATTGTAGAAATTGTAAGATAAATTGCCATTCCACATGAGAAAGGTTGCCGACTTCTCGTGTAGACTATTACCGGCAACTTCGGGAGAGTAACGGCAGAATCTGCGAAAGCCAGTAGGAGCGGGAGGAGGATGGTCAGGTTAAGTTTTTTTTCTTCTGCTTATCTTGATCTTTGGCTCCCTCTTGAATCATTTGTGTCTTATTTCATCTAACAGTGTGCTTAAAGCATCAGACAAGGTAAATGCATATATAGTTGATTTTATTAAAACACATGGGGTGTGTCTATGTATGTAAAAATGCACATTTAAAAATGTCTACCAATCGATTGGTCTAAAGAACAGACGACTTTCAGTCGATCAAAAACTTTTTTTGTCAGGGACAGCCTAATGGATTGTGTGTTTTGTGGAACGTGTAACTTGTCTGTGTGTATGCTAGAATATCTAACCCCTCATGCTCTGCCTTGTCGTTGTAATTACAGGCATCCTCCTGATGATGGCGCTGTGTGAAGAGGTCCACGTGTACGAGTACATCCCGTCGCTGCGGCAGACAGACCTGTGCCACTACCACGAGCAGTACTACGACGCCGCATGCACCCTGGGGGCGTACCACCCGCTGCTCTATGAGAAGAGTCTGGTGCAGCGCATCAACACAGGCCCTGAGAGAGACCTGAAGAAGAAGGGCCGCGTCACCCTCCCCGGCTTCAGCACCGTCAACTGTGACCTCTGAACTAGGAACTCATGAACTCTGACCCTCAGCAGAAGCCAAACATGGAACCACCACGACTCCACAGGACTAAGGGAAAACAGTGGAGAACCCAAGCCATAGCCCCTCTGTGTGGGATGGGATCAAACTGGAGGGTACAGCTACATAGATGTAGCTCTAACTACATCTGTCAGGATTTATCGACAGAACCCACATGGGTCAAAACCCCGCCTTCCTCAGAGGTTACTTTCTAAATGTAATCAACTACAGTTACTAGTTACCTGTCCAAAATTGCAATCGGTAACGTAACTTTTGGATTACCCAAACTCAGTAACATAATCGGATGACTTTCAGTTACTTTTGGATGACTTTCCCCTTTAGAGGTGTTAGAAGTGGTCTCTGACTTGTAGTCAGACTTGCTCAGGTGGAACAAACTTAAACTTGCCCCTTTTTTCAATTCTTAATTGAATGTCATTAAGAAAACAGAACGGTGTCATAATGTATTTTTTTTCCGCAAACATCCTTTCTAAATTTAAAAGTAATCCAAAAAGTTATGAGCTAGTTTTTCAAAAGTATCTGTAATCTGATTACAATATTTTTGCTGGTGACGTTACTGATTACAGGTAGCGGTTTTTGTAATCAGATTACATGTAATCATCTACTTTTCAACCCTCAGAGGGTAACGAGCCCAAGACATGCCCAATGTGAACATCTCTATCTCTGCCATTGCTGATCCGGAAGAGAGGAGAAGAGCTGTCTAGGGTAGCAATAGATAAGTGTCTTTAGATAGAGAAACTTTTTTGATATATCTGGATGTTTTTTGCTGTTGTGAAGCGTTGTTTCTCCAGAGCACTGGTTGCTCTTCTTTCTTAAAAGGACTTAAAGGACAGTCCACAGTTTTTTTATGGTGGGTTATGGGTCTCATGGGGTGGTAAATTAATGTTTGAGAAAATTAGCAGTGGTCCGCACTGAATGTCTCACACACGTCCATACCAAACACACTTGAAAATGTACAAACTCGGCATACACCAGCCACACACTCCCGACAACATTTTTTATTTTATTTTTTATTTTTAGTCATTTAGCAGACGCTCTTATCCAGAGCGACTTACAGTTAGTGATTACATATTTTTTTTATACTGGCCCCCCGTGGGAATCGAACCCACAACCCTGTCGTTGCAAACGCCATGCTCTATCAACTGAACTACATCCCTGCCGGCCATTCCCTCCCCTACTCTGGGCCAATTGTGCGCCGCCCATGAGTCTCCCGGTCGCAGTCGGCTGCGACAGAGCCTGGATTCGAACCAGGATCTCTAGTGGCACAGTTAGCACTGCGATGCAGTGCCTTAGACCACTGCGCTACTCAGGAATTTGTAACATGTAACACACTTGAAGTTTTATTGGAAATGTACCTCCATACAACTTCAAAGACAATACATACACAACACACACCCATACCCTGTACATACAGGTACATATTGCTCCATACAGGCACACTGGAATTACACCAAATCCTCCTCATCTTCTCAGTATTTTCTAACCAAGATGGAGGTACATTGTTTTTTATCTACAACCGTCACATTTTGCTGTATTCGACATTCCTTAAATGTTATTTTCTATTCTTATTTGTTGTTGTCAAGGATTTTGAATGCTGTTGCTTGTGCTGCGCTTTATGCCCAGTCATTCTCCTGTCCAATCCCCAAGCTTGACTGTACGGGACCACTTACCAATAAACAGATTGTCACACTCCCCACTTAGCACTTTAAGACTGGCTGACTGGCTGGTGACTGGCTGCCACATCAAGGGCATAGCTGGCGGGTAGTTGGGTACCAAACCCTGGAAAACACATTGGTTGCCCATTCTTGGACTTAATCCAATACAATGAAGTCCTTTTAAGGTCTGTGAATACCAAAGGATGAGAGGCTAGGGGATAGGCGCTAGGGGGTAAGAGAAGGGACTCATAACACATTCTCAAAACAGCTATAACCCTGTGCCTAGTGGCCAAATTAACACTGGGTTGCCTTTCAAAACACCCACGGACTGATAATTCACATATGCCATCTATTTAACTGCAGTGTCATTGTTAAATTTTTTTATTGCTTATTTAATTGTTTAATAGTTGAGAAAAAAGAAGGCTGCTAATCAGCCCATAGCTCAAACCGTCCCGTGTTCTGTTAGTGGTGAGTAGGAGAGGTCACTAGTCAAACTCCCATACTGTCCAGTGTCCACCCCATGCCAAAAGGCAATTGAACCAACGCCCTTTCTCTGACGTCTCTTTAAAAGCAGCTGTAGCTACTGCGATGATTGACCTGTCACTTTGAATGTAAATCACACCACCTCCCACTGTCATGGTCAAACCTCTCCTTAGGGCAGTCCACTCTACGAGCACTACCCTGACTATGTACCATTTGATGGAGTCAAGTGAATGAGGGTTCCAGTCCAGCAGGGTTCAGTAGCTGGACTGCCTCCCAGGCATACAGCAGAGCATAGTCTAGTTCTACTTTAAGCCTATCATTCATCATGTGTCATTTTGACTCAATACTCCAATATTGGTCTAAAATTACTATTTTGCCTGAGCTTGCAGCAGGAGACCTTTTCTTATCGTGGCAGGGATTTAAAGCAGTAATATCTCCAGACTCACTCCTGTGTTTTAATGGGTTTTCTTATTTACCCTGACTCTGTGCCAGACTTGCCTGCAGTACATTTCAGCTAGCTATCGCCAGCGCGCGCGCGCGTGTGTGTGTGTGTGTGAAGGAAAGGAGATGGGGGTTTTCTCAGAGACCTATCCTAATAGTTCATCCTATTGGGCTCTATATGTAATTCTACAGGATCACTATCTGGCCATGCTAGAATGGACAGCGGAGGCTCAGTGCTTTCCAACCACAAATCCGCTTACAACTACTAAGCTTCACCTTTATCCCCAGCTGACCCAATTAAACCAAACAGATCATGTACTTGTTGTCCATCTCACCTATTTGTCACTGTAGTCCTCTGTGTAATGGCCAGCTAGTGACCATTCCCTGGCCAGGGACAACTGGGAGGGGTTGACATTGGCAGTCAGTGACCGAACACAAATAAGAGATGTGTGTTTGTGTATTAGCGTTTGTTATTCTGTAACGTGTTGCTGTGCCCTTGCTCCAGGAACAATGCTTAACCAGGGTTGCAGAAATGAATTTATCCAGTTGTAAACATGGCAGACAAACGCTGCTTGGGATAAACTGAGGCATCTGTTGTTGTATTCAGGTGACAGAAGAGAGACTGAACAGGAATACCATTTAGAGTTAGAGCTGTTTTTAAATCTTTGATGTGAGGACTGTGTCTGTGTGAGGGGAACTCTGATGGCTCTTTGCAATTTTTTTAATTGCTTGTAGTATTGTATGTTTTTTTTTCACGTTGAATGTTGTACATTTTTATAAATTGTGTTCATGCAGGGCTCCCTTGGAAAAGAGGCCTTGGTCTCAATGTGACTCCCTGCTAAAATAAAGGTTAAATAAAAATAAATAAAGCCTTGGCAGTAGCTCGGGTAGCTAACGCAAGTCTTCAGGTCTCAGGCAAGGTTACTCAGCACGCAAGCGTGGTTCCGAATAGCTGTTACACCACAGGCAAGAAAAATATCACACCTAATGGAAATAAAATATTTTGAGCCAGATCTGACATCTCATTAAGACATGGCTTTAAGGAAAAAGGCGCACTGCTGTGTAGGGCCAAGAGATCTAAGAGTGGAACAAGGCTTTGGTGAATCTGTCTGGAAGAGTCTCTCTCACACAGTGTATCAAATAAAATCAAATTTTGCAGGTGTAGACCTTACCGTGAAATGCTTACTTTCAAGTCCATAACCAACAATGCAGTTCAAGAAATAGAGTTAAGAAAATATTTACTAAATTAACTAATGTATGACTTGGGTGACTGGAGACTTTGACAAATATTTGGGCCTTCCTCTGACACCGCCTAGTATATAGGTCCTGGATGGCAGGAAGCTTGGCCCCAGTGATGTACTGGGCCATACGCACTACCCTCTGTAGCGCCTTACGGTCAGATGCCGAGCAGTTGCCATACCAGGCGGTGATGCAACCGGTCAGGATTGTCTCCTGAGGGGGAAAAGGTGTAGTCGTGCCCTCTTCACGACTGTCTTGGTGTGTTTGGACCATGACAGTTTGTTGGTGATGTGGACACCAAGGTGTGGACACCAACTCTCGACCCGCTCCACTACAGCCCCGTTGATGTTAATGGGGGCCTGTTCGGCCCTCCTTTTCCTCTAGTCCACAATCAGCTCCTTTGTCTTGCTCACATTGAGGGAGAGGTTGTTGTCGTGGCACCACACTGCCAGGTCTCTGACCTCCTCCCTATAGGCTGTCTCATTGTTGTCGGTGATCAGGCCTACCACTGTTGTGTCGTCAGCAAACTTAATGATGGTGTTGGAGTCGTGCTTGGCCACGCAGTCATGGGTGAACAGGGAGTCCAGGAGGGGACTAAGCACGCACCCCTGAAGGGACCCAGTGTTGAGGGAGTTGTTTAGTCCCAGGGTCCATAGCTTAGTGATGAGCATTTGTGGGCATTATGGTGTTGAACGCTGAGCTGTAGTCAGTGAACAGCATTCTCACATACTGTAGGTGTTCCTTTTGTCCAGGTGGGAAAAGGCAGTGTGGGGTGCAATTGAGATTGCGTCATCTGTGGATCTGTTGGGGGGGGTATGCGAATTGGAGTGGGTCTAGGGTTTCCGGGATAATGGTGTTGATGTGAGTCATGACCAGCCTTTCAAAGCTCTTCATGGCTACCGACGTGAGTGCTACGGGGCGGTAGTCATTTAGGCAGGTTACCTTCGCTTTCTTGGGCACCGGGACTATGGTGGTCTGCTTGAAACATGTAGGTATTACAGACTCGGTAAGGGACAGGTTGAAAATGTCAGTGAAGACACTTGCCAGTTTGTCCGCGCATGCTCTGAGTACACGTCCTGGTAATCCGTCTGGCCCCGCGGCATTGTGAATGTTGACCTGTTTAAAGGTCTTGCTCACATCGGCTACAAAGAGCGTGATCACACAGTCGTCCGGAACAGCTGATGCTCTCATGCATGCTTCAGTGTTGCTTGCTTCGAAGCAAGCATAAAAGGCATTTAGCTCTTCTGGTAGGCTTATAATCTCTGATTCATCCCTTATCACATGTAACATATATTAAATAATTTAATAAGATATATATAAAAAGAATGACAGCTGTAAAACATTATCCTAAGTATAAACCATGAACTTGGTGAATACCATTGGTGTTTAATATGAGGGTTAATAATAATATGCCATTTCGCAGACGCTTCTTTCCAAAGCGACTTACAGTCATGTGTGCATAAATTTTTATGTATGGGTGGTCCCGGGGATCGAACCCACTACCCTGGCGTTACAAGCGCCATGCTCTACCAATTGAGCTATAGAAGACCACATCTCTTATTTGGGTTTCAACATGAATTTTACTTTTTTACACACTTTTATTTATTTTACTATGTCAATATGTATTTGTTGTCAATGTTTTGGCGTCAAACTGGTTGCAGTTAATTGAAGATGATTCCCTTGTTGATTAGATGCTTTTTTTCATTAATTTGGCTATTTTTTCTTGAACCATATGGTTAGAAACCCATGGACAACATGGACGCAGATATAATAAATGAATACTATATATGAATACATTTTTTATCTCGCTCGCATCCTTTTCTGTACGGTGGAGATTCGCAGCGCCGCAATACTGACTTTGAAATGGAAACATTTCACAGCTTTTAAGTTGGAGCCTTGTAAGTTGTCCTCTGAGATTTCTAAGAGGGCTTTGAACAAAGGCCGAGAGGAGAGGTAGAGAGAGAGTGGGGGATTCATCATGACCAATGTGTTATTAAAAAGCCTATTTCATTTTCAGCCTTTTGATTAGTCATTTACAGGTTTTTTATTCAACTTGAAAAAGTATTTAAGTTGACTGTTTGGATAAAATTAAATTGTTGTTCATTCATTGTTCTTTTTTTACCATGTAAATAAAGAAGTTGTACATGTACAAAGGATCTGTGTGGAGTTCTAAAGACTTAGGTCAGGATTCAATCTGTGTCGACAATGCGCCATTTAAAGGTAATTTCCAATTGAGCCGACCTCTCAGCGTTTAGCGTGAATGCAATCAGAAACATTGCCTTTAAAAGCCACATCCTCAACAATGCGCAATCGGATTGAATCCCGGCCTTAGATTACCGACAAGACTAACACATGCACACACATACATTACCAAGCACACCACATACACACTACTACCCCATCCTCTCCCCTCCACAAACAACCCCCTGCTGCCTCACCTGTTTGTTCATGAGGATGTAGATGAGGGGGTTGATGACGGTGCTGCTCTTGGCCAGGAGGGAGGGCACCACGGCAGCCACGGGGGTGATGATGCCGGGCCGGCCGAATGTGGCCATCATGGCCACCACGCCGTAGGGCATCCAGCACAGTATGTAACACACCACCGTGGTCAGCACCATAAACAGGATGTGGTGCTCTCTCCGCCGCGCCGCCGTCTTACGGATCTTACCCACCTAGAGACAGGAGAGAGTGAGTGAGGGGAGGAGAGAAGAAGAGGAGAGAGGAAGGGGGAAGAGGAGAGGAGTAGGAGAGAGAGGAAGAGGGGAGAGAGGAAGGGGGAAGGGAAGAGGAGAGGAGTAGGAGAGAGAAGAAGAGGGGGGAGAGGAAGGGGGAAGGGAAGAGGAGGAGGAGAGAGAAGAAGAGGGGAGAGAGGAAGGGAGAAGGGAAGAGGAAGAGGAGGAGAGAAGAAGAGGAAGGGGGAAGGGAATAGGAGGAGGAGAGAGAGGAGGAGAGAATGTGTTTTCACCCCAGGGACAGACTAAAATAGTATTTTGTCCAAATAGACATTTGTTTGCTGTTTTCTGTATTTGTTTGCTGTTTGTTATTGTCAATCCTCTGGACACCACACACACACACACACACACACACCTAATGTACCGTAAGACTCTGGACTCTAATACGTTTGATAAATGTGTATATTGAGGAGGGAATAGTATTACGATAGGGAGGCAGGTAAGAGGGACTGTGTGTGTGTGTGTGTGTGTGTGTGTTTGAGCTGAAACAGCATGGTGGCGATAAGGTGAGAGTTTAATAGAAGTCCTCTTAGACACGACAGAGTCCCTGGGGGTGAGCACACAATCTGCTCAGGTCTAATATCTCTAACTTTCTCACGCTGTCTATCTCATTCACCTGATATCTCCCTCCCTCCCTCCCTCTCTCTTTCTCTCCCTTTCTCTGGTTGTGCCCCAATCCTGCAGCATGCTCATTGTTCTGCCTGAGGGCTTCTGTCCTAACCCACAGAGAGACAGTGATAATCAGTCCATCCGTTCTGTGCCGCTAACCTCCCATTTCAGCAATGGAATGCCTGACGCTCCATCCATCTCCCCCCACGCTCCCTGTCAGCCCAAAGAACGAAAGGGACAGTAGAGAGAGGGAGAGATGAAGAGAGAAAGAGATTCTATTCTCATTCCTCAATTTCAGAGGATTAAGGCACTTCCCCTCTCTCTCCATCCTGTTCGCCGTTCAACTGAGAATGAGAACGTGCACATAAACAGACCCCTTGTGACCGACAAGGTTCGAACCCAGTGTGTTAATCTATTGAGCTAATGCCTAAGGCATTCTGGTCTCAGGCAAGGTTTAATCTGCCACGCTGATCCTCAACACGGGGGCCCCTCAGGGATGCGTGCTTAGTCCCCTCCTGTACTCCCTGTTCACCCACGACTGTGTGGCCAAGCACGACTCCAACACCATCGTGAAGTTTGCTGACGACACAATGGTGGTAGGCCTGATCACCAACAACGAAGAGACAGCCTATAGGGAGGAGGTCAGAGACCTGGCAGTGTGGTGCCAGGACAACAACCTCTCCCTCAATGTGAGCAAGACAAATGAGATAGTCGTGGACTACAGGAAAAGGAGGGCAGAACACGCCCCCATTCACATCAACAGGGCTGTAGTGGAGCGGGTCGAGAGTTTCAAGGTCCTTGGTGTCCACATCACCAACAAACTATCATGGTCCAAACACACCAAGAAGGTTGTAAAGAGGGCACGACAATGCCTTTTCCCTCTCAGGAGACTGAAAAGATTTGGTATTGGTCCCCAGATCCTCAAAAAGTTCTACAGCTGCACTGTCGAGAGCATCCTGACCGGTTGCATCACCGCCTGGTCTGGCAACTGCTCGGCATCCGACCGTAAGGCGCTACAGAGGGTAGTAGTGTGTACAGCCCAGTACATCACTGGGGCCAAGCTCCCTGCCATCCAGGACCTCTATACTAGGCGGTGTCAGAGGAAGGCCCAAAAAATTGTCAAAGACTCCAATCACCCAAGTCATAGACTGTTCTCTCTGCTACCGCACGGCAAGCGGTACCGGAGCGCCAAGTCTAGGTCCAAAAGGCTCCTTAACAGCTTCTAACCCCAAGCCAAAAGACTGTTGAACAATTAATCAAATGGCCACCCAGAGTATTTGCAAGATGTTCTTATCACTATCTGATCGAGATCTGTTGCATCTACACATGGTAATAAAATGTATCTTATCTGCCCACTGAATGTCTCTTATCTGCCTGCTTTGTCAGTATTGTGACCAGATTCCCTGGTCCCTCCCTGCATGCAAATGAATCCAACCTGCCTTGGATCTCCTGTTATGACACAAGCTGTATACATTGACAGAAAACATCACACTTTTATAGTCAATAGTTTTACACTCTCACCATCACAGCCTACTTTTGTTATCCAACAATTTAAATAACATAAAATCAAATGTTATTGGTCACATACATAAGACATAATTGGCTACTGTCCGGATAACCTCGACCTGTCCACAGCCGTACAAACAAATATTCAGAGAATCTCTCCCATCCCTAGAAAAGACACCACACAAACGAGTTGCGTATCTCTATGTGTGTACACAATACAATTATTGCACAGTATACATAAAAATTACACGTGGCCCCTAATGCACAGTACAAAAAACAGAAACAGGCTTAAGTTACAGAGTAGGCTACAAAGTGCATCTCCGAATGGCGCAACGCATTATCCAAACAGGTTCGGACAGGGTTGGATGTTGACATACATTGTCTTTATATTATTGTAATCTTGTATTGTAAATAACCTTTAGAATAGGCCTAAACAATACCAAAGGTAAAAAGGCAACATGCTGCGAGTACGACTACGGTTTAGTTTCCTCCAAATCATTGATCAGTGATACTCCGCTAACGGAACGTCAATATGATAACCTATAGCAAGGATTGATTTTGCTCTCCTCCCCAACTCTTTGAGAATGCAAACACATTCTGACCGTTCTGATTGGTCCCAGACACCGATGGGTTGGGCCAGAGCTGGCCTACAGGAATCATGAATCACGTCATTTTGACGTCAGCACAAATTACTTCTAGGATGGCAGGTTAACACTGATGTATGGAACGATCAATAGAGCAGCGGAAGTAAATTCAAGATGAGTCGTCAGGGGCAACGTAAATACTGCTCTAATAGCAGAACAGCTGTATTCATCGTCGATTGGTCAGTTCTTGACACCATGCAGTGACCCTGACCATCCATGGGGATGCTGTTGAGTAATGTTGCAGACTCAAATTAATTTGTCCACTGAGCCCCACAGTGCGGTAATTGCGTGAGCAAGACACCTTTAGTGAAAGCTACTTATTCTTATCAGAGGAAGTCCTAACAGAAGAAAGGAATTATTTAGAGGCGGGGTTAAAGCGGAGGCGGGGTTAAAGCGAGGAATCAGTGACTAACAACATTGTTGGGGATGCTACTCTGAAAACTTAGTTTACCAAGCTACCAATTACGTCACACTGGAATTTAAACGACACTAAAGCTACCCTTAAGAAAAATATAGTTTACTTAACTAAAGTTACTTTGAAAAAGTAGTTCACTACATCCAAACTACTTCTTGAAAAAATTTACATGTCATGCCCTGACCTTAGAGATCACCTGTATTCTCTGTTTGGTTAGGTCGGGGTGTGATTTGGATAGAATCTATTTTATTATATTTCTATGTTGGCCGGGTGTGGTTCCCAATCAGAGGCAGCTGTCGATCGTTGTCTCTGATTGGGGATCATACTTAGGCAGCCATTTTGCCTACCTTTAGTTGTGGGATCTTGTTTCTGTTTAGGCTTGTTGCTGTTAGCGGTTAGAACTTCACGTTCAGTTGCTTTTGTTATTTTGTCAAGTGTTTCTTTAATATATTAAACATGTACGCATACCACGCTGCACCTTGGTCCAATCCTTTATACAACGAACGTGACAGTACATCCGAAATGTCATAGAATACAAATTGCAATAACAAATTTCTTTGGGGTCATACGTTAACAGAATGTGTAATTTTGCCTATTAAACACAAAAACGATGTGTCAAGTGAGAATTAGGCAGGTCTGATGTGGGAAAATAAATGAATATCTTGCCAACTTCACCCATAGCTTATTATTTTGTGCAAAAAAGTTGTGTGTAGTTCCAGTAGATAGCTACACCACTACACAATTAATTAACTACTGAAAACACTACCAAGATTTGAATTAAGTTAAACTACAGTACCACCAAGCAACTGCAAAATGTAGTACATTTCTAGTTGACCTAAATGTAGTTCACTACTCCCCAACACTGACTAACAACACACACATTCACAGCAAAAAAACGAAAAGTCACGCCAGAAACTACAGAGAGTATGTGTGCATGTACGTTCATGCATGTACAGTGCCTTGCAAAAGTATTCATCCCCTTTGGCGTTTTTCCTATTTTGTTGCATTACAACCTGTAATTTAAATTGATTTTTATTTGGATTTCATGTAATGGACATACACAAAATAGTCAAAATTGGTTAAGTGAAATGAAAAAGATAACTTGTTAAAAAAAAAATCGTTAAAAAAAATTACGGAAAAGTGGTGCATGCATACGTATTCACCCCCTTTGCTATGAAGCCCGTAAATAAGATCTGGTGCAACCAATTACCTTCAGAAGTCACATAATTAGTTAAATAAAGTCCACCTGTGTGCAATCTAAGTGTCACATGATCTGTCACATGATCTCAGTATATATACACCACTGTTGCATTGGCTCTGAGTCGGGTTCTCTGTCTTCAAATGTTCAGCCTAAAGAGAGGGGATTTTTGTGTGTGTGTGTGTGTGTGTTTAACAGTGATGATGTGTGTGTGTGTGTGTGTTATCAGTGATGATGTGTGTGTGTGTGTGTGTGTGTGTCCTCAGAGCAAGAACTCGTGAGTTGGAAGAACTGAGAGACCTATGGCGTGGGTGTTGTCCTTGGCCACCTGCTGACAAGGCTGACAAGATAGGACTCTTTTGTCCATTGTTATAGGATAGGAACAGCATTGATTGAAAACAAACGCCCAACACAAAATGGGTCATGCACAAGATTTTAGTCAGACCAAGCTATAACATTATATATTTACTACGACAGTACATTCAACCAAAAGCTAATATAACAAAGGCATCAGAGATTATTTATAATCTGTCACAGAAACTGGAATCCATCTCCCCAGATCAGTCAATAAATGCTTCTGGTATTGACTTATATGCTGCCCCTGTCTTCATGTTGTTGCTGGACATATCTTTTTTAAAATGTGTGTAGGTCACCTAAATCATCAGAAAAATTGCCCCTCCTGAGAATTTTTTCAGGAGCCGCCACTGTATACACCTGTTCTGAAAGGCCCAAGAGTCTGCAATACCACTAAGCAAGGGGCACCACCAAGCAAGCGGCACCATGAAGAACAAGGAGCTCTCCAAACAGGTCAGGGACAACGTTGTGGAGAAGTATAGATCAGGGTTGGGTTATAAAAAAATATCACACACTTGGAAAATCCCACAGAGCACCATTAAATCCATTATTAAAAAATGGAAAGAATATGGCACCACAACAAACCTGCCAAGAGAGGGCCGCCCACCAAAGCTCACGGACCAGGCAAGGAGGGCATTAATCAGAGAGGCAACAAAGAGACCAAAGATAACCCTGAAGGAGCTGCAAGGCTCCACAGCTGAGATTGTAGTATCTGTCCATAGGATCACTTTAAGCCGTACACTCCACAGAGCTGGGCTTTACGGAAGAGTGCTCAGAAAAAAACCATTGCTTAAAGAAAGAAATAAGCAAACACGTTTGCTGTTAGCCAAAAGGCACGTGGGAGACTCCCCAAACATATGGAAGAAGGTACTCTGGTCAGATGAGACCATCAAGGAAAATGCTATGTCTGGCGCAAACCCAACACCTCTCATCACCCTAAGAACACCATCCCCACAGTGAAGCATGGTGGTGGCAGCATCATGCTGTGGGGATGTTTTTAATCGGCAGGGACTGGGAAACTGGTCAGAATTGAAGGAATGATGGATGGCGCTAAATACAGGGACATTTTTCAGGGAAACCTGTTTCAGTCTTCCAGAGATTTGAGACTGGGACGGAGGTTCACCTTCCAGCAGGACAATGACCCTAAGCATACTGCTAAAACAACACTTGAGTGGTTTAAGGGGAAACATTTAAATGTCTTGGAATGGCCAAGTCAAAGCCCAGACCTCAATCCAATTGAGACTGCTGTACACCAGCGGAACCCATCCAACTTGAAGGAGCTGGAGCAGTTTTGCCTTGAAGAATGGGCAAAAATCCCAGTGGCTAGATGTGCCAAGCTTATAGAGACATATCCCAAGAGACTTGCAGCTGTAATTGCTGTTTTTTTGTCTTATTTCTTGTTTGTTTTACAATAAACATCTTTTGCATCTTCAAAGTGGTAGGCATGTTGTGTAAATCAAATGATACAAACCCCCCAAAAATCAATTTTAATTCCAGGTTGTAAGGCAGCAAAATAGAAAAAATGCCAAGGGGGGTGAATACTTTCGCAAGCCACTGTACATGCTCACATGTTTCTCAGGGCATTTGCCTGCGCTCACTTGGAGTGGCTTAGAGTTTTGTGAAAGCTGCTGGTTGTGAGTCCGGGACTCCGAGTCCCACTAAACAGATTGGTATTTGGTAATCCAGCCAGCACTCAGCTAACCCCCTCATTCACTCATTCCTGGCCCTGGCTCTATCTGAGGTGCATTAAAGTGTGATGGGTTGGCATCAGGATCGCATACACAGACGTTTCGGCTTAACAGTCTTCTTCAGTTCGAACCTACACTGAGAAATGTCCCTTAACCCAAACCCTCACACGTCAACTACACACACTAGCTGAGGCTGGGGCAATATTTACACAGCTTCACTTGAACATTTGTTTTGGCAGCATTAATCCACCCAGAGATGTTTACTGGTTGGCGCCGACGAAGATGGCGGCCTTGCGACTAGCTCTTAGGAAACTTTGCAGTATTTTGTTTTTTTATGTATTATTCTTTACATTATTAGCTCAGAAAGTGTTTTGTATCATTACATACAGCCGGGGAAAACTATTGGATATCAGAGCAGTGGTAACTCACCAGCATTACGACCAGGAATACGACTTTCCCGAAGCAGATCCTTTGTTTGCTCTCCCCAGGGCAACTGAACTGATTCCAGTGGCTGACCCTAAACATCGCCGGCGGAGGAAAGGCACTCAGAGAGGCCTGCTGGTTCGACTTAGGAGGCGCGCACACCACCCACCGCTTCCAAGTATACTACTGGCTAATGTTCAGTCTTTGGTTAACAAGATCGACGAACTCCGGGCAAGGATTTTTTTCCAGAGAGACATCAAGGCCTGTAACATACTTTGTTTCACGGAAACATGGCTCTCTTGGGATATTCTGTCGAAATCGGTCCAGCCAGAGGGGTTCTCAGTTCATCGCGCAGACAGGAATAAATATCTCTCCGGGAAGCAAAGGGCGGAGGTGTGTGTTTCATGATTAACGACTCATGGTGTAATTGTAGTAACATACAGGAACTCGAGTCCTTTTGTTCACCCGACCTAGAATACCTCACAATCAAATGCCGAACGTATTATCTCCCAAGATAATTTTATTTGGTTAGAGTCACAGCCGTGTATATCCCCCCTCAAGCAGATACCACGACGGCCCTCAAAGAACTTCAATGGACTTTATGCAAACTGGAAACCACATATCCTGAGGCTGCATTTATTGTAGCTGGGGATTTTAACAAAGCAAATTTGAGGACTAGGCTGCCGAAGTTCTATCAACATATCGACTGTTGTACTCGCGCTGCCAAAATCCTCGACCATTGCTATTTGAACTTCCGGGATGGTTATAAGGCCCTAGCCTGCCCTCCTTTCGGGCAAATCTGACCACGACTCCATTTTGCTCCTCCCTTTCTATAGGCAGAAACTCAAACAGGAAATACCTGTGCTAAGGACTATTCAATGCTGGTCTGACCAATCAGATTCCACGCTTCAAGATTGTTTTGATCACGTGGACTGGGATATGTTCCTGGTAGCTTCCGAAAATAATTTAGACGAATACACTGAAATGTTGACTGAGTTTATCAGGAAGTGTATAGGTGATGTTGTGCCCACTGTGACTATTAAAACCTACCTTAACCAGAAACCGTGGATAGATGGCAGCATTCACACCAATCTGAAAGAGCGAACCACCTCATTCAACCATGGCAAGGTGACTGGGAATATGGCAGAATACAAACAGTGTAGCTACTCACTCCGCAAGGCAATTAAACTGGCAAAACATCAGTATAGAGACAAAGTGGAGTCGCAATTGAACAGCTCAGACACGAGACGTATGTGGCAGGGTCTACAGACAATCACGGACTACAAAAGGAAAACCAGCCACGTCGCTGACACCGACGTCTCGCTTCCAGACAAGCTAAACACCTTCTTCGCCCGCTTTGAGGATAACACAGTGCCACTGACGAGGCCCACTACCAAGGACTGTGGCCTCTCATTCTCTGTGGCTGACGTGATTAAGACGTTTAAGCATGTTAACACCCGCAAGGCTGCCGGCCCAGACGGCATCCCTAGCCGCGTCCTCAGAGCATGTGCAGACCAGCTGGCTGGTGTGTTTATGGACATATTCAATCTCTCCCTTTCCCAGTCTGCTGTTACCACATGCTTCAAGATGGCCACCATTGTTCCTGTACCCAAGAAAGCAAAGGTAACTGAACTAAATGACTATTGCCCTGTAGCACTCACCTCTGTCATCATGAAGTGCTTTGAGAGACTAGTCAAGGATCATATCACCTCTACCTTACCTGTTACCCTAGACCCACTTCAATTTGCTTACCGCCCCAATAGATCCACAGATAATGCAATCGCCATCACACTGCACACTGCCCTATCCCATCTGGACAAGAGGAATACCTATGTAAGAATGCTGTTAATTGACTATAGCTCAGCATTCAACACCATAGTACCCTCCAACCTCATCATCAAGCTTGAGGCCCTGGGTCTGAACCCCGCCCTGTGCAACTGGGCCCTGGACTTCCTGACGGGCCGCCCCCAGGTGGTGAAGGTAGGAATTAACATCTCCACTTCGCTGATCCTCAACACTGGGGCCCCACAAGGGTGCGTGCTCAGCCCCCTCCTGTACTCCCTGTTCACCCATGACTGCGTGGCCAAGTACGCCTCCAACTCAATCATCAAGTTTGCAGATGACACAACAGTAGTAGGCTTGATTACCAACAATGACTTGACCACCTACAGGGAGGAGGTGAGGGCTCTGGGAGTGTGGTGCCGGGAAAATAACCTCTCACTCAACGTCAACAAAACAAAGGAGATGATCGTGGACTTCAGGAAACAGCAGAGGGTGCACCCCCCTATCCACATCGACGGGACCGCAGTGGAGAAGGTGGAAAGCTTCAAGTTCCTTGGCGTACACATCACCGACAAACTGAAATGGTCCACCCACGTAGACAGTGTGGTGAAGAAGGCGCAACAGAGCCTCTTCAACCTCAGGAGGCTGAAGAAATTTGTCTTGGCACCTAAAACCTTCACAAACTTTTACAGATGCACAATTGAGAGCATCCTGTCGAGCTGTATCACCACCTGGTACGGCAACTGCACCGCCCGCAACCGCAGGGCTCTCCAGAGGGTGGTGCGGTCTGCCGAACGCATTATCGGGGGCAATGTCACACGATGTCACAGGAAGGCCAAAAAGATCATCAAGGACATCAACCACCCGAGCCACTGCCTGTTCACCCCGCTATCATCCAGAAGGCGAGGTCAGTACAGGTGCATCAAAGCTGGGACCGAGAGAATGAAAAACTGGTTTTATCTCAAGGCCATCATACTGTTAAATATAATATAATAATATAATATGCCATTTAGCAGACGCTTTTATCCAAAGCGACTTACAGTCATGTGTGCGTACATTTTTACGTATGGGTGGTCCCGGGGATCGAACCCACTACCTTGGCGTTATAAGCGCCATGCTCTACCAATTGAGCTACAATAGCCATCACTAGCACATTAGAGGCTGCTGCTGCCTATTGAAATCACTGGCCACTTTAATAAATGGAACACTAGTCACTAATAATGTTTACAGTCACTTTAATAATGTTTACATATCTTGCACTACTCATCTCATATGTATATACTGCCTTCTATTCTATAATATTCTACTGTATCTTAGTCCATGCTGCTCTGTCATTGCTTGTCCATATATGTATATTTTCTTAAATTCCATTCCTTACTAGTTTTTGTGTGTATTAGGTATATGTTGTAAAATTGTTAGATATTACTTGTTAGATATTACTGCACTGTCGGAGCTAGAAGCACAAGCATTTCGCTACACCCGCTATAACATCTGCTAAACACGTGTATGTGACAAATACAATTTGATTTGGTTTGATTGGATTTGATTTGAGAAGGTATCTTGGAGGTGTCCTGAACTCAAGCCAAACGGCCATTCTGATTGTAAATGTAGAAACACCAAGTAATGGAGGATAAAATAACAAGCTTGAAATTAGTGATGGGGAAAATCGATACAGTTACATATCGCAATATTATTTGGGATGATATTATTTCGATAGTTTGACTCCAAGTATCGATTTGTATTTTTAAAAAAACGTTTTTTTATTGTTAGGGAGCGTCATAGCCCTGGGAAATAGGGGTGCTGAGGGTGCTGCAGCTCCCCCTGAAAAATCGAAAAAATAATAATAATATTAATTAAAAAATAATAATACAGCACCCCCAAACTACTTCCCGCAGCAATGGGTAGCGTTAGCTAGCGCTAGTCGGCTGTACCTGTGCCAAAACTCTGGTATTTTTCATCCTATAACTTTAAATAGTGAGCCAACAAGTTTTCACCACTTTTATTTCCATTACTGATCAAAACTAATTTTCTCATGCTTTCTCTTGTCTCTCTGCAGCAGACATATAATGAGCAATATTTTTGTAACATCAAATTGCAATAAAATCACAGTATCAAATCGTAATACATATAGAATCGTGAGAATCGCAATACATATCGTATCGGCACCTAAGTATCATGGTAATATCGTATCGTAAGGTCCCTGGCAATTCCCAGCCCTAGTTGAAATGACCTCCTTTTCCAGACTCACTAGGTGTTCTAGGAGGTGATCTTGGAGTTAATTGACCCCCAGAATAACATGCATGGGCAGGTGCATGGATCACACTAATCTGGATTAAAACACAATAAGGGTTTAGTTTAGTTGTGGGTATAGTTCTGAAATTGATCTCAATAGTGAGTCAGATTCAATTCAATTTGGAGGGCTCTCCAAACACACACACACACACATTACTCACTCTTTCACATCTCCAAACACACACACACACGCATTACTCACTCTTTCACATCTCCAAACACACACACACACGCATTACTCACTCTTTCACATCTACAAACACACACACACACGCATTACTCACTCTTTCACATCTACAAACACACACACACACGCATTACTCACTCTTTCACATCTACAAACACACACACACACGCATTACTCACTCTTTCACATCTACAAACACACACACACACGCATTACTCACTCTTTCACATCTCCAAACACACACACACACACGCATTACTCACTCTTTCACATCTCCAAACACACACACACACGCATTACTCACTCTTTCACATCTCCAAACACACACACACACGCATTACTCACTCTTTCACATCTACAAACACACACACACACGCATTACTCACTCTTTCACATCTCCAAACACACATACACACGCATTACTCACTCTTTCACATCTCCAAACACACACACACACGCATTACTCACTCTTTCACATCTCCAAACACACACACACACGCATTACTCACTCTTTCACATCTACAAACACACACACACACACACACGCATTACTCACTCTTTCACATCTACAAACACACACACACACACACGCATTACTCACTCTTTCACATCTCCAAACACACACATTCTTTCTGTCTTTCGTTTGCTCCGTCTCTCTTTTAGTACATCGCTCAATGTCAATACTTTACTCTCTCCGCGTCTGTCTCTGTCTCTCTCTCTCCCATCATCCATCTACCTGCGCTCTTCTGGGATGAGGGGGTTATAGTCCCCCCCCCCGAACCCCTACCCACACACCCACCTGTTTGATGGCCCACAGCAGCCGACAATAACAGTAGACCATGATGACGATGGGCAGACCCAGGCAGAAGATGAACAGACAGATGATGTAGGCGTGGGACTGAGCCGTCCTCTGGGTCCAGGACACGGAGCAGCTGGTGCCGGCCCCCTCCAGGTCATAGCTACTCCAGCCCAACAGGGGGGGTACCGTCCAGATCAGGGAGTACAGCCAGGAGCCCCCCACGGCCAGCAAGGGCTTGCGGTAGTTGGGACCACGCTTGTTGTATACAGTCAGGGTACTGTAGCGGTCATATGAAAGGACCACCAGGGAGATCAACGACACGATACCTGGGGAGGGGAGGGAGAGGAGAGGAGAGGAGAGGGGGAGGTGGAGAAAGAGTGGTAAGAGCAGCGGAAGAGAGGGAGAGAGACATTGGGTGGGAGTGAGGAAGGGAAAAGGGAGAGAAGACCGAAGGAAGGAAGGAGTGAGGAAGGAGGAAGGAGGAGAAAGAGAGATTCATTGACCAATTGTTGGCTGACTAAATGAGAAAGCAGATTGAGTTGAAGAGTTCCACAGATCGATCTATTGGGAAATTAACACACTCATAAAGGGTTAGTAATAAAAACGCCTTGGGGAGACATGGTGGCCCTCTAAAGTCAAAGCACTAAACATAGGAGCTGGATAAGAAGAAAGATAGCTAAAGAAAGAGGGTAAATGTCTGCTCGTTGATTGTTGCTCCCTCCGGTGATATTTTAACAGCTCGCCTCAATCTCTTTCTGCCCACCGTGATCCTCTAGCATTTTTATTAGCTGCTTTGATAAATCTTCAATGAAATGTCTGACTGGCAGCACATCTCTCTACACTTTTTCTTTGGGTGCTTGAACACATTTGAGGTGTTCTAACACTCAGACAGACAGTAAGGACATGAGGTGGGGACACAGGCAAGTGGGAGAAACAGTGGATGCTGGGATTGAACCCTGGTCTCCAGTGGGGAGCCGTACAGCTCTGTGCAAAGATCTCTATTTGTAACATCTTTCTACCGCCTCTGTGCCTAAAGACCAATACGCGGTCCCTCCGGGATTCCTTTTACAAAATCAACAACTTCCTGCATATTATGTGAGGGCTTGCAAATTTGACCAATCACCACACTATTTCCGCATAAAACAGTCAAATCATTGCAATATTATTGCATAAAACTGACCCATCACCGCAGCACAAAAAAGAGGGCTTGCAATTTCAACCAATCACATCACATCAATGCATTTTCACAACAAATTCATTGCAAATTGCCTTGCAAATTGTCCGAATAGTCACACCAAAATCAATAATTTTTGCCCACAAATATCACAATAAATCCCCACTAAATCCTGGAGGGACTGAATACATAATTTCATAGTACTTGGTGAAAAATCTGTGTTGTTTCTTCCTGTCTTGAAACGTGGTGGTTTTGCTCTAAATACCAACACCAACAGTTTGAGCTAGAGTTTTTAAGGAGAAACAAGTGGAAAGGATCACAAGAAGCGACAAATTGACCTTTGCTGTGACACAACTTTATTGGTGGGAGTCTTATGATCAACTTTTCTGATAATGAGCCAAAGCTTCCTACATCGTACTGGTGTATTCAAGTCATAAGTTAAACGTAAAGTACATTATAACACTATCTCCTCCAAAGAAAGCTGCAGCAACTTCATCAATGTTTGACGTAAGCAGATGAGATTGTGTGTGTGTGTGTGTGTGGATCCAATGTTTTTGCCCAGTGGTTACTGTTGCCTTCTCCCTGGGCTGCATTTACAAGTCAATTTTCCCCTTACAGGAAGGTTGATGTTTGTGTGTGTGTGTGTGTGTGTTTAAGTCAAGGGAAAGAATGAAAATCCGCAATACTGCTGCTGTCCCTGAGGAGTTGAGTTTACCACCACAGCTTTCCCTCTACAGAGAGGTGGGATTGTCTGTAAACTCCATCTAACCTTGGCCTTGGAGGCAGATTCTGACCTACAGTGGGTGAGGAAGGCTTTACCTCCCTCTCTTCTCTGCTCTTTTTGTATCAGAGAGCTGCCAAATTCACGAACCGCTTCTCCAAGAGGCTTTGATCTCAGCCACAGTCTAATCTAGCACAACTATGTGTCTAATTGTAACATCTGAATGTGCAACAACACATAGAGAACACATGTAAATGTACTGAATATAAACATGAACACATTTAGCTATCTCATCTCCATAGTTATGTGACAGTGCTTCTAGGAAGGTTCCACACTGATTTAATAACGCATTGTCTCACATCAGCAGAACGCGAGGTGATTCTATTGGGCACATCACTGACTAAACGCACGCACGCATGCACACACACACGGCACAAGCACACGCACACACTCTTTCTCTCTCTCTCTTTTCCTCTGTCGCTCTCTCTCTTTCTCTCTGTCTCTCACGCTCTCTCTTTCTTTCTCTCTCTCTCTCTCTCTCTGTCTCATAGTGAGAATGGAAATACGAGAATTGAATCTTTTTATTGTTCCTGCATTATGTATTCCATCTGCCTGCCGTCTGCCTAGAGAGCTGTTGGCGACTGTCTACCATGGTGCATCACTGGCCAGATCTGGGCTTTTATTACCTTGCTTTATTTTGGAAGGCCGTATGGTAATTTTATGCATTCTAAATCAATTTTATGTGCAGGAATATTAAAATTACAACATCTAACCTTTCTGTTATTTTCAAGCAATGTGGAAATGTTTCTGACTATCATTATATTAATTGCCTTGTTGACACAGGATTGATTATATCATAAATTACACTTTGGGGATGTTACAATATGTCATGACCACACTGGTAAGGTAGGTAACAATGTGAAAATGTCATAGAGACATGATGAGTTCAGAATGTGATGATGTCATAAAGGCAGGTATGATTAGGAGCATAGAGATCCTATTAAATTACTAGAGGGGCTGTGTCATAAACCCTCAAAGTTCCAGAATGGTCTGAAAATGGCAGCCATTGTGGTCAGGGAGAAATCCAAAACCAGTCTGAAAAAGAGCGCCACCATGTGTCTGAAAGAGGTGCCGGTTTAGATTATAGGTACAACTGTCCAAGCGCCCCGGTTAGAGGACGTAAATGACCAGTAGGAAACAGGGATACAATTCACACTTTATTTCCATAGACCAAACAGACACACATACGGCAAACAGGAAGAGGAGACTAGCAGGGCCGTAACTATGAAAACACAGAATGTTTGTTCTAATTTGAAAAAATATATTATAATGAAAATATATTTTTTACACAATAAAGAAGATAAATTACGGGTCAACATCTAAATATTGCTCCCAGCGTAGATCAAAGCTCAGAACGGTTATATTATTGATCTGAATGAGTTCTAATCGCGCCTACCCTCTTTGCAAACGAGTGGAATCATTAACAGTGGTTTGTTAATTATGTTCGCCTGTGTCCCCCGGATTTGCCTTTTTAGCGGCACATTCACCACTTTCTCAAACGGCTAACTCCGCCCTTTCGCAACACAGGCTTCCTACACAGGCCTTTTATCCGCCTGAGACGTGAAAGAAACTACTTCAGCTTGGAGTCGGCTCAATTAGGCATCTAGAGACGCTGCTGACACCGAGATGCCGGATAAAAGGCCATTTTAAAACCTTCCGGCGACTCCTTTTGTGTCTACAGAGAATGAGTGCACAACTGGTAAATAAAAAGTTGCTTATATGTCAGTCAGTTAGGTGGCTAGCTGCCAGCAGAGACTTCTATTGCATTAACGTTAAAGGGTTCTGGCTAGTATTACTTAGCCAGTTAGAAGGTTGAAGTAAAAAGCTAACATTAAACGCAGCCTACCTCAGCAGGAGCAAAAAATAGGCTACTAAGTTCTCATAATAACTTTACTTTACAGAGAGTAGGCTACTGAGACAGACAGTGATGTGGCGCTCAGTGGTGAGGCTGAGGCAGGCTGCAATGCACCGAGGAGGAAGAAGAGGAGATAGATACTTTTTTTCAATTTTGTACTTTAACTATTTGCACATCGTTATAACACTGTATATAGGCACACTATGCCATTTGAAATGTCTTTATTCTTTTGGAACTGTGAGTGTAATATTTACTGTAAACTTTTTATTGTTTATTTACATTTACATTTACATTTTAGTCATTTAGCAGACGCTCTATTTCACTTTTGTTTATCCATTTAACTTGCTTTGGCAATGTAAACATATGTTTCCCATGCCAATAAAGCCCCTTGAATTAAATTGAATTGAGAGAGGAAGCAAGCAGAGAGAGAGGTTAGTACAGTGGTTCCCAAACTTGGGGTCGGAGAAAATCTGTACTAATCTTATCAAACAAGTAAGGTCATTTATTAAAAGAAGATACTGTATGTTTCAATATGAACCTCCACAGGACCTGTCTCCCCTACATTAAAATGCAATCAAAATGCAAACAACACAGTTCTAAAAATGTTGTTGGTCTTATCTCAATCACCCACTGGAGTTTATAGTTTACCCATCACCCACCTTTTTTTTTTCTTTACCACTGAATCACTGATGTTAAAACAGAATCGTAAGTAATATTCTAATAATTAATATGAACGTGATTATCGATCATCTGTGTGCTCTATTGATGTCTGTTTGTGCAGAGCTTGATTAGTAATGCCTAGCAATGTAAACGCTATGTAATTTGAGAAAAGAGATATCTATGTAAAGAGTTTATGATTTTATGCAATTCATCATTACAACTGACTGAACAGTTGCTGATGCTACATGTCAGTGTGAATCATTTCTCATATTTCCCCCCTTTCAGGGGTATAACATTACAATTGCAAAGCTAATAGGCTATGTGTTTGTAGATGGAATGAGGTGAATGAAGTGACAGCAGCCAAGGTTCTCCAAATATCATTTTGACATTTTTTTATTGTATAGAAATGCAGTAAATGAGCTTCAACTTTCAAAAAATGTCCCCTTCCGCACATCACAAAAACTAAAACCATGTTTTACGGCCCTGGAGACTAGTGGTAAAAGTGATAGTGTAAGTGGTTTATGGTCAGTCACTCACGTTTATTGCCCATGTGGAAGGGTCCAGCTGGTGAGTTGGTGTGGAGCCCTGGAGTTTATAGAGCTGTGGTCAACCTGGGCTCCTGGATGCAACTAAATAGTTCAGGGGCAGCTAAAACCCCAGGCTAGGCCACTGATTGGCTGACCGGCTGTCACATGATTCAGGTTACCCCTAGCAACAGAATGTTCCAGGGGAAAAGGTGTGAAAGTTGAATGGGAAAGAATGTTTGTTTTCCCGAATTTGTGGGCGTGGTCGAGGGGAATTCCTTATTATTACGTGAATATCGACTCGGAGTATCATTCCTCTAAAACTGTCTGGCTAGCTAGCTAACAAACATATAATGCAGATAATCTTCCAATTAATTGTTTTACACAATCTCTTATCACAGCACTGGCAATCCATGGTTGACCAATTCCCTGACCAAAATGGCTGACCTTTTATCCCATCATAAGAAGGTTGATATCCATTCTAGTATTCTAATTCCTAATTCTATGATTAGGATATGATGATATAATAAAGTGAGTGATGTGATGATGTAAAGACTGTGTTTTCCTAGCTCGGCTGTTTCTGAAATATGGCAATTTATCAGCAAGCTAAGTGAACTTCCTCAGGTGTTCAGATGTTGTTCGGTTTAAATACTGACACCTGTTTGTTAATAGCCAGAGGCTGTCTTTTATTGAGATACACATTTTGAATAATCAAATAAGATTCCTTACTATACACGCTGTCGCACGTGCAAACACACAGCCACCCACCCAACCGCCCGCCTACACACATGCACACACTGTGTCCTCTCCTGCAACAGCAGCAGCAATGACTGTCCTCATTAAAATGCCATTACCTGGGCTGTTCTGTATCACCAGGCTCAGTGAGGAGTGTCCAAATTAAAAGGCCATTACCTGGGCTGTTCTGTATCACCAGGCTCAGTGAGGAGTGTCCAAATTAAAAGGCCATTACCTGGGGTGTTCTGACTATCCCCAGACTCAGTGATGCATGACAACATTTAAACCTGCCTGAAGACATTTGATTTACTGCCTAAGCAGAGATTAATGAGATGATGACTTTAAGGCATGAAAAATAAGTCATCAAATAAAAACTAAGTAATATACACAACTTAAATATTTTATTGTTTCATAGTAATAATAGTTATAAAAAGACTGAATGTTCCTGAGTGTCCGAGTTAAGAGTTTTGACTTAAATCTACTTGAAAATCTATGGCAAGACCTGAAAATGGTTGTCTAGTAATGATCAACACCAATGTGACAGAGCTTGAAGAATTTTGAAAAGAATAATGGGCAAATGTTGCACAATCCAGGTGTGGAAAGCTCTTAGAGACTTACCCAGAAAGACACGCAGCTGTAATCACTGCCAAAAGTGCTTCTAAAAAGTGTTGACTCAGGGGTGTGAATACTTATGTGAAGGAGATATTTCTGTATTTACTTTTCAATACATTTGCAAACATTTCTAAAAACATATTTTCATTTGTCATTATGGGGTGTTGTGTGTAGATAGGTGAGAAAAACATCAATTTAATCCATTTTGAATTCAGGCTGTAACACAACAGAATGTGGAATAAATCAAGGGGTATGAACACTTTCTGAAGGCATTGTATTACTCCTACCATAAAGCTAGCATGCAGTAGTTGTTAAATTATGTCGTCATATACACTATATATACTTCAAGTTAGTTGATTAGGCTATTTCAGCCACACCCGTTGCTGACAGGTGTATAGAATCGAGTACACAGCCATGCAATCTCCATAGACAAGCATTGGCAGTAGAATGGCCTTACTGAAGAGCTCAGTGACTTTCAACGTGGCACTGTCATAGGATGCTACCTTTCCAACAAGTCAGTTCGTCAAATTTCTGCCCTGCTAGAGCTGCCCCGGTCAACTGTAATTGCTGTTATTGTGAAGTGGAAGCGTCTAGGCGCAACAACAACTCAGCTGCAAAGTGGTAAACCACACAAGCTCACAGAACGGGACCGCCGAGTGCTGAAGCGTGTAGCACGTAAAAATAGTGTGTCCTCGGTTGCAACACTCACTACTGAGTTCCAAACTGCCTCTGGAAGCAACGTCAGCACAATAACTGTTCGTCACCATGCGCAATGCCAAGCGTCGGCTGGAGTGGTGTAAAGCTCGCCGCCATTGGACTCTGGAGCCGTGGAAACACGTTCTCTGGAGGGATGAATCCCTAATTAGTGCATAGGTACAGTATTTTATGGTAAGGATCAGGTCTAACCTTAGCTTCATCCAAAACAGAGACCAATGGGTCCTGGTGATGTACACAGACAGCATTGCAAACCTGGGTTGATCTGCATGACTCATGACCGCATTAGCTCAGGGAGCTAACACAAATCTTCTGTTGTTCCAATTTTATTGGATCGCTAATCTTGTACTTTCATATCTGCGTTTACTTAGTAATGTGTTCATGAGATTTGTATAGGAGCTTTATGGATTACATTTTTAGCAGACACTCTTATCCAGAGTGATTTACAGTAGGGAGTGCATACATTTTTGTATTGGTCCCCCGTTGGAATCAAAACGCATAACCCTGGCATTGCAAGCGCCATGCTCTACCAACTGAGCCTCACGGGAACACAGGATAAAGTGTATCATCATTATGAACATTATAATGAGCAGGGCAGCAGATTTATTGACAGCTACAAATGGGTCCTGCATGAGTTCACAATAACAAGCTGACATCAAGGACATCTATTTAAAGTAGTTGGGTTATGTTTACTCCCTTTACCTTTTCTCCCCCTCCTCCCCTCCCTACCTCCTCTCCTCCTCCCCTCCGTAACTCCTCTCCTCCTCCCCTCCCTACCTCCTCTCCTCCTCCTCTCCGTAACTCCACTCCTCCTCCCCTCCCTACCTCCTCTCCTCCTCCCCTCCCCACTCCCTCCTCCTCTCCTCCCCCTCCCCTTTCCCTCCTCCTCCCCTCCCCTTTCCCTCCTCCTCTCCTCCCTCCTCCCCCCTCCCTACCTCCTCCTCCCCTCGCCTTTCCCTCCTCCTCTCCTCCTCCCCTCCCCACTCCCCTCCCTACCTCCTCTCCTTCTCCCCTCTGTAACTCCTCCCCTCCATTCCTCCATATCTCCTCTCCTCCTCCCCTCCCTACCTCCTCCCCTCCCTAACCCCTCCCTACCTCCTCCCGTCCCCCTCCCCTCCCCACCCCCTCCTCCCTCCCCTCCCCACCCCCTCCTCCCCTCCCTACCTCCTCACCCCCCTCTTCCCCTCCCTACCTCCTCCCCTCCCTACCTCCTCTCCTCCTCTCCTCCTCCCCTCTGTAACTCCTCCTCCCCTCCCTGCCTCCTCTCCTCCTCCCCCTCCCTACCTCCCCTCCCCACTCCCTCCTCCCTACCTCCTCTCCTCCTCCCCTCCCCCTTTCCCTCCTCCTCCCCTCCCCCTTTCCCTCCTCCTCTCCTCCCCTCCTCCCCCTCCCTACCTCCTCTCCTCCTCCCCTCCCCTTTCCCTCCTCCTCTCCTCCTCCCCTCCCCACCCTACCTCCTCTCCTTCTCTCCTCCGTAACTCCTCCCCTCCATTCCTCCATATCTCCTCTCCTCCTCCCCTCCCTACCTCCTCCCCTCCCTAACCCCTCCCTACCTCCTCCCGTCTCCCTCCCCCTCCCCACCCCCTCCTCCCTCCCCTCCCCCACCCCCTCCTCCCCTCCCTACCTCCTCACCCCCCTCCTCCCCTCCCTACCTCCTCTCCTCCTCACCTCCTCTCCTCCTCTCCTCCTCCCCTCTGTAACTCCTCCTCCCCTCCCTGCCTCCTCCCCTCCCCCCTCCCTACCTCCTCTCCTCCTCCCCTCCCTACCTCCTCTCCTCCCCACTCCCTCCCCCTCACTACCTCCTCCCCTCCCCACTCCCTATCTCCTCTCCTTCTCCCCTCCATAACTCCTCTCCTCCCTAACCCCTCCCTCCTCCCTCCCCACCTCCTCTCCTCCTCCCCCTCCCTTCCTCTTCTCCTCCTCCCCTCCCTTCCTCCTCTCCTCCTTCCCTCCCTATCTCTTCCCCTCCCCCCTCCCTACCTCCTCTCCTTCTCCCCTCCGTAACTCATCCCCTCCTCTCCTCCTCCCCTACCTTGTCCCCGCCCTACCTCCTCCCCTCCCTATCTTTTTCCTCCTTTCTCTCCGTTGCACATTCCACCACCATTTCTCTTTCTCAGTTCTCCACTCTGTCAACACTGTCAAATACAGTATAAGGCTTCATGAACTCTGGGCACCTACACAAACCCAGTTGATATTATTGATACAGAGCTGCATTCGTCATGAGGTCCGTGAATGCTCCCTTCCATTCTCGTCCGCTGGTTCTAAATCGACAGGGATAACAACAGTGTGATGGAATCTGTTTAGAGCAATATTCCACACAGCGCTCTAACCATGCATGTTTGGTTTGATTTTTAAAAAAGATGTGCGGCCCTCTGTTTCGATGTGGCACTCGAGCCAAAAACTTTGCCCACCCCTGGAACACTGCACCAACTACGCAGCACTCTCTAAGCAGATCAGTTGTGGTACAAGTGAAGCCATAGCATCTCTCTCTAAAAAGTAATGATGGATGACACTACTTGTCAAGTTTTATTGGTGTTTATTTAAGTTTATTTGTGTTTATTTGTCCTTATCAATGTTCATTCCTCCTGACTGCTTAACTCTGTTTTAAGGAGTGACGTAACAGATGCAACACAGTTCTTTGTTCTCTGTTTAGAAGCCTCCAGAGTTATAGCGCAGCAAATCCTCCAGCACTGTGGGGTTCTGGTGGGTTACCAGTGGTTCAAAGGTTGCTTCAATAACATTCTATGGGCATCTAAACTTTTTTTTAGCCTGCACCTTAAATGTGGTATATATACCTGGAAATAAACAACCAGGATGTACAGTCGTGGTCAAAAGTTTTGAGAATGACACAAATACTAATTTTCACAAAGTCTGCTGCCTCAGTTTTGATGATGGCAATTTGCATATACTCCAGAATGTCATGAAGAGCAATCAGATGAATTGCAAAGTCCCTCTTTGCCATGAAAATGAACTTAATCCCCCAAAAACATTTCCACTGAATTTCAGCCCTGCCACAAAAGGACCAGCTGCCATCATGTCAGTGATTCTCTCATTAACACAGGTGAGAGTGTTGAGGAGGACAAGGCTGGAGATCACTCTGTCATGCTGATTGAGTTAGAATAACAGACTGGAAGCTTTAAAAGGAGGGTGCTTGAAATCATTGTTCTTCCTCTGTTAACCAGGGTTACCTGCAAGGAAACATGTGCCGTCATCATTGCTTTGCACAAAAAGGGCTTCACAGGCAAGGATATTGCTGCTAGTAAGATTGCACCTAAATCAACCATTTATCGGATCATCAAGAACTTCAAGGAGAGAGGTTCAATTACATTTACATTTTAGTCATTTAGCAGACGCTCTTATCCAGAGCGACTTACAGTTAGTGAATACATTTTTTTGTAGTATTTTTTTTTTTCATACTGGTCCCCCGTGGGAATCGAACCCACAACCCTGGCGTTGCAAACGCCATGCTCTATCAACTGAGCTACATCCCTGCCGGCCATTCCCTCCCCTACCCTGGACAACGCTAGGCCAATTGTGCGCTGCCCATGAGTCTCCCGGTCGCGGCCGGCTGCGACAGAGCCTGGATTCGAACCAGGATCTCTAGTGGCACAGCTAGCACTGCGATGCAGTGCCTTAGACCACTGCGCCACTCAGGAGTGCAATTGTTGTGAAGAAGGCTTCAGGTTGCCCAAGAAAGTCCAGCAAGCGCCAGGACTGTCTCCTAAAGTTGATTCAGCTGCGGGATCGGGGCACCACCAGTGCAGCGCTTGCTCAGGAATGGCATCTGCACGCACAGTGAGGCGAAGACTTTGAGGATGGCCTGGTTTCAAGAAGGGCAGCAAAGAAGCCACTTCTCTCCAGGAAAAACATCAGGGACAGACTGATATTCTGCAAAAGGTACAGGGATTGGACTGCTGAGGACTGGGGTAAAGTCATTTTCTCTGATGAATCCCCTTTCCGATTGTTTGGGGCATCCGGAAAACACCTTGTCCGGAGAAGACAAGGTGAGCGCTACCATCAGTCCTGTGTCATGCCAACAGTAAAGCATCCTGAGACCATTCATGTGTGGGGTTGCTTCTCAGCCAAGGGAGTGGGCTCACTCACAATTTTGCCTAAGAACACAGCCATGAATAAAGAATGGTACCAACACATCCTCCGAGAGGAACTTCTCCCAACCATCCAAGAACAGTTTGGTGACGAACAATGCCTTTTCCAGCATGATGGAGCACCTTGCCATAAGGCAAAAGTGATAACTAAGTGGCTCGGGGAACAAAACATCGAAATTTTGGGTCCATGGCCAGGAAACTCCCCAGACCTTAATCCCATTGAGAACTTGTGGTCGATCCTCAAGAGGCGGCTGGACAAACAAAAACCCACAAATTCTGACAAACTCCAAGCATTGATTATGCAAGAATGGGCTGCCATCAGTCAGGATGTGGCCCAGAAGTTAACTGACAGCATGCCAGGGCGGATTGCAGAGGTCTTGAAAAAGACTCTTTCTTCTCCATCTCTCCCACCCACTTCAGTCCATCCCTATCCAAAACAGTGGGAGTGTGTGTGTGTGTGTGTTTGTTTGTGTGCGTGCCTGCGTGTGTGTGTGTGCGTGCATGTGTGTGCGTGACATGAAGTCTCTCACTAACATGTCTGTCTGTGTTTGACGGTCTCTCACTGACAAGTCTGTCTGTCACTAATATGTTAGTGAGAGACCGTCAAACACAGACATGTTAGTGAGAGACCGTCAAACACAGACATGTTAGTGAGAGACCGTCAAACACAGACATGTTAGTGAGAACCTGTCAAACACAGACATGTTAGTGAGAGACCGTCAAACACAGACATGTTAGTGAGAGACCGTCAAACACAGACATGTTAGTGAGAACCTGTCAAACACAGACATGTTAGTGAGAGACCGTCAAACACAGACATGTTAGTGAGAGACCGTCAAACACAGACATGTTAGTGAGAGACTGTCAAACACAGACATGTTAGTGAGAGACCGTCAAACACAGACAGACATGTTAGTGAGAGACTGTCAAACACAGACATGTTAGTGAGAGACCGTCAAACACAGACAGACATGTTAGTGAGAGACCGTCAAACACAGACATGTTAGTGGGAGACCGTCAAACACAGACATGTTAGTGAGAGACCGTCATACACAGACAGACATGTTAGTGAGAGACCGTCATACACAGACAGACATGTTAGTGAGAGACCGTCATACACAGACAGACATGTTAGTGAGAGACCGTCATACACAGACAGACATGTTAGTGAGAGACCGTCATACACAGACAGACATGTTAGTGAGAGACCGTCATACACAGACAGACATGTTAGTGGGAGACCGTCAAACACAGACATGTTAGTGAGAGACCGTCAAACACAGACATGTTAGTGAGAGACCGTCAAACACAGACAGACATGTTAGTGAGAGACCGTCATACACAGACATGTTAGTGGGAGACCGTCAAACACAGACATGTTAGTGGGAGACCGTCATACACAGACATGTTAGTGAGAGACCGTCATACACAGACATGTTAGTGAGAGACCGTCATACACAGACAGACATGTTAGTGAGAGACCGTCATACACAGACAGACATGTTAGTGAGAGACCGTCATACACAGACAGACATGTTAGTGAGAGTAGGCAAGTCAAGGAAGCAGCCAGACCCAAAGACATGTTCACTGAGTTCAGAGAAAGTCCAATGTAGTCACAGTCGAAGTAAGAACAATGAGAAAGTTGGAAATAACCGAAAATATCTTAAAATATTCCTTCTTAAAGCCTTGGGGTTGGTCTTCTGGAAAGAATGACATATTCCCTGCTTGTCTGAGTTAGATAACGGAGTGGAAACAAAAAAAAATTATTCACTTCAAACCAATCGGCACCTTTCATGAAGACATCCACCTGCTGTTTCTTCACGGTTGCAATTTCAGGGATGTACACATGCCCAAAAGTATGTGGACACCTGCTTGTCGAACCTCTCATTCCAAAATCATGGACATTTAAATGAAGTTGGTCCCCCCTTTGCTGCTTTAACAGCCTCCACTCTTCTGGGAAGGCTTTCTACTAGATGTTGGAACATTGCTGGGGGGGAAGAAGGCAAAGGCTTCACTAAGGCAAAATAATCATAATTAATTGGACTTATATATAATATATATACAGTAACGTTTAGATAAATTATAAATGATAATTTATCCAATAATTTACTGTCCTTATATATATGGATAAATTATACAAATTATAAATTATATGGACAAATGATTGGATTATATATAATCCAATCATTTATCCATATAATTTATAATTTATCTAAACGTTACTGTATATATATTATATAAGTCCAATAAATTATGATTATTTTGCCTTAGTGAAGCCTTTGCCTTCTATGTTTTATTACACAACGTATTGTGTACTTATTATACAGCACGTTGATGATATTGTATGCTTATTGTAGGCTAGGTCTTCTTCACTACACAGTGCATTATAACCTATGCTCTGCTTTAGCGCATTTCAAACCACCAGCCGACACCCCGTCTCACCGGCAGAAACACCTGTAGCTAAGTGGGTACCGTTATATATATGTTGATTTTATATATAGTCCAATAATTTATATTGATTGGATTTATATTTACATATTAACTAAACAATTTAATTTAATATGTGAAAAAAAAAGGTTGGAGATCCGACAAGCACTTAAGACATTATAGTTCCTGTAGAGGTGCTTTTAGCCCAGTGGGCTGCAGACTCTTAGAGTCTCTCTAGACAGACATATACACAGTGCATTATAACCTATGCTCTGCTTTAGCGCATTTCAAACCACTAGCCGACACCACGTCTCACCGGCAGAAACACCTGTAGCTAAGTGGGTACCGTTAGGCTATTACGCACATTGCGCATCTGGACATCAACGCGAGACAAACTCTCCCAAAATAAAACTCGAAATGCTCCATTGACATATTGTGACAAGTTGGGGACACATTAGGAAGAAACTTGTAGCAATTAATGTATGTGAAAATAACTCATTTGAAGACATTTAGAATCATTTTCTTAAAACTTGATTTGAGTATAAGAAACTGCTACCCGGTGATTTAGTTGCCAAGCTATTCAAATTCTTGCAGCGCGGCCAGTTAAATAAAACTAACCTATATGAATAAGGCAGGCTAAACCATCTAAAGGTTTTAGTGCAGGCTAAACGTTTTAGGACTATGTAATTACATTTTAAAGATGATACAAGTTTAAAGTCCCATTCATTGACACAGCAGCCCTACACTGTAAAAACATTTATTTGTTGAGTCATCTTAAAAAAGGTTGTTACTCTGCTGCCTTAAAAGTGTAAGTTAAATCCAATCTGAATGTCATGTTGCATTAACTTCATCTAAAGTTACTTCAACCTAGTATAGTAAGTGAAACTGACACATTTGTATTAAATGACTTGTTGAGTGAACCTGATACTTTTAGTCAAAAGTAACATTCTTGTAAAATTATTCACCATGAGCGAGCATAATTGGGACTAAACCTCATCTGGAGTTTGAACTGCTATGCCACCAGGTCTGTGGTCATGGAAGAAATTGGCAACAGATTTACTGCCAAGAGTACATTAAGCACTTTGCTATAATTTCTCACTGACAGCGCAAGCAGTGAGCCTTTATTAGGCTTTAGAGAAGCATCTCGGACAGACTCACCGAAGCAGGAGTTGATGAAGCCGTACCACAAGCAGCCGTGGCGGCCCAGGAGCCACTTTCCCTTGATACTGGAGGTGAAGCTGAGCGTGGTCCCGAACATGCACACCAACATGTCGCTCACGCTGATGTTGAGCAGGAGCATGTTGACCGGAGTACGCAGCGTTTTAAACTTGCAGAAGAGGAGCAGTACGACGAAGTTGTTGAGGAAGCCAAAGGTCATGATTAAGCCCAGGAACACGGAGAGCACGATGAAGCCAGTCCTGGACAGGGTCTCTTTCGGCGTGTCGCGCCATTCCCGGTCCAGGAAGCTGAACGGGTCGTCGCTCCCGTTGTAGGTGTAGTTGATGCCAGCCAGATCAGAAAACATCCTGGATGATGTTCACGAACGCTCATATTACTCGGGCGGGGAGAAGTTTGGCTTAGTTGGGGCAGGCAGTGCGCACGGAGCTCATACCATAATTACCTGGCCATGTCACTCTCTATCTCTTGCCCCCCATGTCAGCGCTCCACCGGAATGTTCAGACCTCCTTTTAATAGGCTAGTCTACAGCTTGTCGCGTTAATCCACGTCGTTAATCACGGTGAAATATTACTTTTACTTTCCATTGGTACAATATTATGTTACGGAAAAAAAAAAATCTACTAGACAACTGCGCTGCGGTCGTTTTCTCCAGCTTTGAGCGTCACTTGAAAAAAAAGTATATTTCAAATAACGTTGTTACAAGTGCAAGCTCACAAAAGACTTGTGGTGATATTGTGTCCCATCAAGTCTAGTGAAGATTGGAGGAGGTGATAGCTCAACTGCGTGGCGATGGCGCAAGGCAATCCCGGGGTGTGCAGCGAGGCTCATCCCGTCCCCGGTGTCCATCGCCGTTACGCGCGGACTTCACAGTTCATTCACAAATCTCGAGTGTCACAGGGTGGGTGCGTAACGTGTTTCACACACTGTTCCCACTTGCTAGGAAATTACTAAAATACATTATTGATTATTTCTCATTATATTATTGCTGACCCACATACACTAAGGGTGCATTAACCGTTAATCTTAATTTGGCAGATTTCTTGCCAATTACTTCACATGGAAGTTATATTTAGCCTACAGTATTATATTTTTGTTCAATAGAGTACACCATTTCCATTTTTTGCTTCAATGGCCAGGCGACTGTAAAAGTTGGCTCTCTTTTGTCTTTGTGATCTAAATCCCATCTTCAGTTCTTGTGTACCGCGCGCCTTTGCTACTGTTGAATTTAGTGATCAGTGAGGGCGCGCGAGCCTGAGAATCCTCTGTTCCAAGCACCGTGCAGATGATTATAGCCAGATTTTACGTCACGAGAGAGAGAGAGAGAGAGAGAGAGAGAGTATTGTCCTGCTCGACTAATCGACTGGCATCGAACCCTGGCGGTCAGCGCTCTGCATTCCAAAGTCAATTTTACCCACTTCCAGACAGAAATTAACACTTCACTTCCAAATCCAAATTATGTATGGTTAAATGTTGTAAGCGTAGGAGAGTCAGTTTAATTCTGTGACAATAATAACCCACTGGGCATAGACATCAGTCAATTCTACATCTATTCCAAGTCGGTTCAACGTAATTTCATTGAAATTAAGTGGAAACAACGTTGATTCAACCAGTGTGTGCCCAGTGGAAACATTGACAAAAGGCTTCAATGACATAATGCGTTATCGGACAGCTAGATATACTGTACCTACTTACATTTTGGAAGCCTTTAGTTAAAATATGAGACATAATTGTAATCAGAAGATACCATTAACATGTCAATTTCATTGGTAACAAAATAAAAAGCAACAGAATAACTGCAGAATAAATAATGCTGGAATTGAAAATTGTACACCCAAGGTAGGCTACTGCCCCTTTAAGAGCTAGAATAGATTCTGTACCTTATGTTGTGATTCTCATCAAATATGTTGTCTTCTCACACTATTCTAACCTCACAATCAATAAACAGCTTATGAAGCTCTCTTAGCCTATAGATCACATATTGCAAACAAATAATCTGAACTAAAAACTCCACACATTATGGAATTTCTGTGCGTCCTTGACAATCGCTAATCAATATCCAAAAAACAGCACACATTTTTTTACGCGACCCTGCACATCATCGTCTCTCTTTTGTGGCACCAATGTGAGGGTTTATGGCAGGGGAAACGGTGTTGCAGTAGTCTAGTCTGTGGTGCGTAGTGTGTGATGTGGGAATAATGACAAGCGAACCTGGCGAGCTTTGCGTTCACATTGTCCTAAAAAAAGTGAAGCAGACCACGGAATTCAAGCGAACCGAACTCAGACCACCTCTCGAGATGGTCTCAGTTCGGTTCACTTTGGGGGCTCTTTTGACAGTCTGAGTTCCTTTAGTGTTCACACTGCACAAAAAATTAAGTGAACCGCAATGAGTTCACAAAAATTGTCTGAAAGGGAATAAGTGTGAAAACACCCTAAGTCTTTGGGATAATAAAGTGGAATTTGGCCTTGTAAATAGAATGAGACAAAGCAATATAGAGATGTACTATTAATATTAATAACTATTAAGTTTGATTAATTCCCCCAAAAGGGTTTGGCCAGCTTATGGACATAAGCTTTTCTGTAACAGCAGAATTAGAGCTAAAAACGGGTAACTTCATCCAAAATAAAATCCTGGAGATGCTGTGAGCTGCAGGATTCATGACTGTATTGTCTGAGTTCGAAACATCCAGCAATCAGGTACACAGTCCTACCGATAGCATGCTTGCCAGATTAGCTCTTTTCAAATACAAAAATACTGTACGTCATATTCGTACTTTTCTTTTTGGCTGGTGTGGGCGAGTGGATGGACGGAGTCAGGCGCAGGAGTGTGAAGAAGGAATATACTTTCTTCAGCCCAATTAGGTAGTCCGCAGCAATGCGTAAACACAATCCCACTGGGATTTAAATGCCTACTGGGAACCAAACATACACGGGTAAATATTCCCGGCGATAAAATAACAAAATGCTCAACCGAGCATGCGATACCTCCACAAAGTAACAATCACACACAAAGACAAGGGGGGCAGAGGGAATACTTATACAGGTACTGATGAGGGGTATGAACCAGGTGTGTGTAATAG
Source organism: Coregonus clupeaformis (assembly GCF_020615455.1). Taxonomy (NCBI): domain Eukaryota; kingdom Metazoa; phylum Chordata; class Actinopteri; order Salmoniformes; family Salmonidae; genus Coregonus; species Coregonus clupeaformis. The sequence continues at coordinate 46,282,909 of NC_059214.1, read as the reverse complement.
ACAAGACAAAACAAATGGAATGATGAGATGAGGAGCGGCAGTGGCTAGAAGGCCGGTGACGACGAACGCCGAGTCATATATTGCGAACTGTACATTTTGGTGCGCTATGGTCTCTGTTGAGAGGTCTGGAGCTTTATGGCACAGGTGGTAGTGCGCTTGCCTTGTATTTGGACAGTGCTTGGTTTTAGGTCCAATGCCAGCTGTTTGATTCGGTACTTGTAAATCTGTGCAACCTGTACATTTTGAATTCTAACTGTAATCAGTGTTCGGATATGCTCCTGGTCATACAACAGATTCCTTTCAATTAATGAAACCCTGTCTGTTCCATTATTCCTTTATATTTTACTGTGTTACATTCCACATCAAGTTTTCCATGTAAGTATAGAAATTCCAGAAAAAGATAGTAGACTATTATCGAAGATCAACTCATTTTAGTGGTCCTCGTTGACATATTATGGCGTCGTTTGTTTTGCTTTCTTGGCCATATTTGGATATGTTCTGAGGAAACACTTGGCTTGGAAGCCTTTAGGGCATCTTTCTGGTTTCACAGTTCTCAGTGTGAGCTCTCAGATGTGAGAGGAGAGGGAGCTGGTCTTGCCAGAGGCTGTGGTGCCAGTGTTGCTGTGAATTCCATCCCCAGCTGTGTGTGTGTGTGTGTGTGTGGAAGAGAGAGAGAGAGAGAGAGAGAGAGAGAGAGAGGGAGAGAGAAGGTCAAAAGGGATTTCAAATAAAAGAGAAACCCACACACTGCTCTTGCTCATATCACTTATTTGACTAAAGCTTACTCGACAGCTTCTTGGAAGGCCTCTGAAGAAGGCCAAGAGGCCGACGCGTAAGGTCGAATAAAATAAGTGATACAAGCAAGAGCAGTGTGCGGGTTTCTCTTTTCTTTAAAGTTATCACATTATTCCCATGTACCTGCAATGAGATAACTCAGATGTGTGAGTACTTTTTGAATGTTAAGGTCAAGAGGGATTGACATGTAGAACCAGATAAAGAGAACGAGGGGTGGGGAGTTTGAGATGAAGTGTGTGTCTGTGTGCCAGGGAGAGAGAGGGGCAGAGATTGGGGAGATGGATAGAGAGAGGGGTAAGAGGGAGAGAGACAGGAAGTTGTACTTGTCAAATCAACACTTTGCCCCCACATGGCACCTCTGGACTCCCTTTCCAGGATATGAGAGGCCTGGATAGGTATTGACTCTATCTAGCCTTGTGGCAGGCTGAGTGGATTCTCCACCATGTTGCTTACCCCTATCTATCTTGTCAGGTCTTACCTGCAAGGGAACTAGAGAAGAAGAGCAGAGAGGTGTAGGGGTACTGGCTCAGTTTGACACTGGAGCAGCTATTCCAGCCAGGTCACTAGAGATCCAAGGCGATATTCAACATTTGTCCAGGTTCCCAGGACGTCGGGAGGGCTGTAAGTAAGCATTTCACTGTAATGTCTGCACCTGTTGTATTCGGCGCATGTGACCAATACAATTTGATTTGATTTGATTTGATTTAAAACCGGTTACTATGGGCAATGGTGAGCTCTATTACCATCAAGTAGGCTTGCGGCTTGCTAGGGCGCTGTGGATGGGGATGATGGATGGGCGTAAGCCGCGAGCACTGGCTCTGAGTGTCACATGTTCAATCCCAGTTGGGTGGCGTGTTCAATCCCAGTGCTATGCACTTGTTTTAGTGTTTTTATTTTTTTAACCCCTATCCCTATCCCAAACCTTAACCCTTACTTTCACCCTTCAGAAAGAATGCCTAAACTGTTGACATTTGACGTTTATCCCCCCCTGGACAAACGTTGAATACTGAAGTCAAACCGTGTCAAAGCGTGAGATCTTGTAGTGCTATTCAATTAAACCTGTAATGTTTATGCAGTGTCCTGGTTTGAAATGACAACACTTACTCTTCTTACTCTGAAACCTGGAAACTGCATCTGTGACCAGAGTTTACCTGCTAGTAGTGGATTTTTACAGTAACCAGTCTGTACTTTTACTTGATATTGGGCAAAAGAGCTATTGCATAAATACTACAATGCAGAATGGATTGATCTGCATAGCCTTCCCACTGGGCACAGACATCAGTTCAAACATCTAATTTTGACTTACATTTGGTTGAGTTATCAACTAACGTGAATTCAATGGGAAATCAACATATTAATCTTCTCTTTGTGCCAGACTGGGTTCAAATGCCTTCTGTTTAATTTTTCTGTATTTATTTATCTGTATATGTTATGTATGTATGTATGTATGTATGTATGTATGTATGTATGTATGTATGTATGCATGTATGTACAGTATGTGTATATATACAGTGTATATGTACAGTTGAAGTCGGAAGTTTACATACACTTAGGTTGGAGTCATTAAAACTAGTTTTTCAACCACTCCACAAATTTCTTGTTAACAAACTATAGTTTTGAAAGTCAGTTAGGACATCTACTTTGTGCATGACACAAGTCATTTTTCCAACAATTGTTTACAGACAGATTATTTCAATTATAATTCGCTGTATCACAATTCCAGTGGGTCAGAAGTTTACATACACTAAGTTGACTGTGCCTTTAAACAGCTTGGAAAATTCCAGAAAATGATGTCATGGCTTTATAAGCTTCTGATAGGCTAATTGACATCATTTGAGTCAATTGGAGGTGTACCTGTGGATGTATTTCAAGGCCTACCTTCAAACTCAGTGCGTCTTTGCTTGACATCATGGGAAAATCAAAAGAAATCAGCCAAGATCTCAGAAAAAGAATTGTAGACCTCCACAAGTCTGGTTCATCCTTGGGAGCAATTTCCAAACGCCTGAAGGTACCACGTTCATCTGTACAAACAATAGTACGCAAGTATAAACACCATGGGACCATGCAGCCGTCATACCGCACAGGAAGGAGACGCGTTCTGTCTCCTAGAGATGAACGTACTTTGGTGTGAAAAGTGCAAATCAATCCCAGAACAACAGCAAAGGACCTTGTGAAGATGCTGGAGGAAACAGGTACAAAAGTATATATATCCACAGTAAAACGAGTCCTATATCGACATAACCTGAAAGGCCTCTCAGCAAGGAAGAAGCCACTGCTCCAAAACCGCCATAAAAAAGCCAGACTACGGTTTGCAGCTGCACATGGGGATAAATATCGTACTTATTGGAGAAATGTCCTCTGGTCTGATTAAACAAAAATAGAACTGTTTGGCCATAATGACCATCGTTACGTTTGAAAGAAAAAGGGGGTGGCATGCAGGCCGAAGAACACCATCCAAACTGTGAAGCACGGGGGTGGCAGCATCATGCTGTGGGGGTGCTTTGCTGCAGGAGGGACTGGTGCACTTCAGAAAATAGATGGCATCATGAGGAAGGAAAATTATGTGGATATATTGAAGCAACATCTCAAGACATCAGTCAGGAAGTTAAAGTTTGGTCGCAAATGGGTCTTCCAAATTGACAATGACCCCAAGTGTACTTCCAAAGTTGTGGCAAAATGGCTTAAGGACAACAAAGTCAAGGTATTGGAGTGGCCATCACAAAGCCCTGACCTCAATCCTATAGAAAATGTGTGGGCAGAACTCAAAAAGCGTGTGCGAGCAAGGAGGCCTACAAACCTGATTCAGTTACACCAGCTCTGTCAAGAGGAATGGGCCAAAATTCACCCCTTATTGTGGGAATCTTGTGGAAGGCTACCCGAAACATTTGACCCAAGTTAAACAATGTAAAGGCAATGCTACCAAATACTAATTGAGTGTATGTAAACTTCTGACCCACTGGGAATGTGATGAAAGAAATAAAAGCTGAAATAAATCACTCTCTCTGCTATTATTCTGACATTTCACATTCTTAAAATAAAGTGGTGATCCTAACTGACCTAAGACAGGGAAGTTTTACTAGTATTAAATGTCAGGAATTGTGAAAAACTGAGTTTAAATGTATTTGGCTAAGTTGTATGTAAACTTCCGACTTCAACTATATGTATGTATGTATGTTTAGATATAGCCAGAGAGGAAGAGGCAAAGCGAGAGGGATAACTGGGTCCAAAATCTATCTTCTCCAGAAGGTGGCGTTTTTTTTGCTTTTTTTTGCTCACCAAGCGAGGAGTTTTTGTATGGAGGTCAATGAGAGAGTGTCGATTTTGGTTAACAAAAATTTTTATGGCTTATTTGCTACATGTGGCTTATTTGATCGAACATATGTTTCGTAATAATTAGGTTGTCACGAGTGTACTTATATAAGTAGGACACTTGACATCCCGGCAACTTTGAGAAAAAACACTTTATATCGGAGTTGGCTGGGCTCCCTGCCTGTGCCATTAAACCCCTACAACTAATCCAGAACGCCGCAGCCCGTCTGGTGTTCAACCTTCCCAAATTCTCTCACATCACCCCGCTCCTCCGCACACTCCACTGGCTTCCAGTTGAAGCTCGCATCTGCTACAAGACCATGGTGCTTGCCTACGGAGCTGTGAGGGGAACGGCACCTCCGTACCTTCAGGCTCTGATCAGTCCCTTCACCCAAATGAGGGCATTTGCGTTCATCCACCTGTGGCCTGCTGGCCCCACTACCTCTGCGGAAGCACAGTTCCCGCTCAGCCCAGTCAAAACTGTTCGCTGCTCTGGCACCCCAATGGTGGAACAAGCTCCCTCACGACGCCAGGACAGCGGAGTCACTCACCACCTTCCGGAGACACTTGAAACCCCACCTCTTTAAGGAATACCTGGGATAGGATAAAGTAATCCTTCTACCCCCCCTTACCCCACCCCAAAAATAAATAAAACATTACAAAAATGGTAAAATGGTGTCCCACTGGCTATCATAAGGTGAATGCACCAATTTGTAAGTCGCTCTGGATAAGAGCGTCTGCTAAATGACGAAAGTGGTTCTCTGTAGCTCAGCTGGTAGAGCACGGCGCTTGTACCGCCAAGGTAGTGGGTTCGAGCCCCAGGACCACCCATACACAAAAATGTATGCACGCATTACTGTAAGTCGCTTTGGATAAAAGCGTCTGCTAAATGGCATATTATTAAAATGTAAATGTAAATGTAAATGAGTTGTGCCTGGTCGTTTCTAGTTACCACAGCCACAAAGTCATAAACCCTGACTATTTCTACAATTTCTCTTCTTAAAATGTGATTTTAAACCTAACCCTAACTTTAACCACACTGCTAACATAATGCCTAACCATAACCTTAAATAAAGACCAAAAATCAAATGTTTGCTTTCATAATTTACGATATAGACAATTTTGACTTTGTGGCTGTGGAAACTGTTGTGCCTCTTGTTCACATGCATATTTGCCCTCTCATTAGCTAGAATGGTCCCACCTGATCTTGCCTCCTCCTGACTGCCTTCCATTTTTGAAGACATTTATTTTCATTGTTAGAGCGGCCACTAGAGTATCTGGTCAATATAATGGATAATTTGTGATATAGCTAGCTAGCTAGCTAGCTAGCTAGCTAGTCAAGGTGAGCCGAAGAATATACCTAACATTACATTTTGTTAACGTAGCTAGCTAGTTATCTAAATCATAACTAGCGGGTTGAAAATAGTGTTATTTTAACTTAAATTTAAACACAGCTAATGTTAGCTAGCTAGCGTGTGACGTTTCTACTGTTTTGACAGCAGCACAGGCTGGAGCAAATATAGCTACAGTATGCCAGAGGTACATTTATGTAGGATTAACAATGCATGAATGCAACAACATTCTATAAATCAGGGGTTCCCAAACTTTTTTGGCCCGACCCCATTTTGATATCATCCATGTAAAAAAAGTGATGGAATCAACGGACAATGTTTACTTTTTTAATTGGGGCTATGACAGTCTATTACAAATCAGTCTGACAGTATTTTTGAGAGTATTTCAATCTGAAGGAAGTATGGTCTAGAGTATGGTCTAAATGCATCATCAGGCAATCATTTTGTATGATCTTCTGTGTAGAAAATAACATCTTTGATGATATTATTCCCCCCCCCAGTCTGATTTAATGCCTGGTCTTGTCCACTCTGTTCTAATGAGTCCTGTGCAGCTTGTGGGCATTGTGGGCACTGTTTATTACAACCGCATCTAGCGGCTACCTGAGGTTATTAACGTAACCCCGGTTCTATGAACCAAGTGCACATTATTTTTTCAAAGTTTCTCTCGCGTCTCAATTTTTCAAGACCCCTGATTTGGGAAACGCTGCTATAAGTGCATCAGATGGATTGTGTTTTGTAATTATATGTCACGTGCTCAATGTCATTTCTTGACAGTAAGCTATCTGTTGTAGCTTACAGCCAATTTGAATGATAAAGTGAAAACAAAGTGCAAGTCTATATTCCTTGCGTCTACACGGAGCAACGCGAATAAAATAAGATGATATCTTGTCATAAAATAGACTGCTTGTGCATTGTCACCTCTGGAATTGTGAAATGTACAGTGCACTCTTAAAGGGAGTGCTCCTCATCTCAGCTTGTTACCTGTATAAAAGACACCTGTCCACAGAAGCAATCAATAAATCAGATTCCAAACTCTTCAAGGATGTCAGGGAAAAGATTGTAGACCTACAAAAGGCTGGAATGGGCTACAAGACCATCGCCAAGCAGCTTGGTGAGAAGGTGACAACAGTTGGTGTGATTATTCGCAAATGGAAGAAACACAAAATAACTGTCAATCTCCCTCGACCTGGGGTTCCATGCAAGATCTCACCTCGTGGAGTTGCAATGATCATGAGAACGGTGAGGAATCAGCCCAGAACTACACGGGAGGATCTTGTCAATGATCTCAAGGCAGCTGGGACCATAGTCACCAAGAAAACAATTGCTAACACACTACGCCGTGAAGGACTGAAATCCTGCAGCGCCCGCAAGGTCCCCCTGCTCAAGAAAGCACATATACATAGCCGTCTGAAGTTTGCCAATGAACGTTGTGGTCAGATGAGACCAAAATGGAGCTCTTTGGCATCAACTCAACTCGCCGTGTTTGGAGGAGGAGGAATGCTGCATATGACCCCAAGAACACCATCCCCACCGTCAAACATGGAGGTGGAAACATTATGCTCTGGGGTGTTTTTCTGCTAAGGGGACAGGACAACTTCACTGCATCAAAGGGACGATGGACGGGGCCAAGTACCGTCAAATCTTGGCATTGAAAATGGGTCGTGGATGGGTATTTCAGCATGACAATGACCCAAAACACACGGCCAAGGCAACAAAGGAGTGGCTCAAGAAGAAGCACATTAAGGTCCTGGAGTGGCCTAGCCAGTCTCCAGACCTTAATCCCATAGAAAATCTGTGGAGGGAACTGAAGGTTCGAGTTGTCAAACGTCAGCCTCGAAACCTTAATGACTTGGAGAAGATCTGCAAAGAGGAGTGGGACAAAATCCCTCCTGAGATGTGTGCAAACCTGGTGGCCAACTACAAGAAACATCTGACCTCTGTGATTGCCAACAAGGGTTTTGCCACCAAGTACTATGTCATGTTTTGCAGAGGGTTCAAATACTTATTTCCCTCATTAAAATGCAAATCAATTCATAACATTTTTGACATGCGTTTTTCTGGATTTTTGTTGTTGTTATTCTGTCTCTCACTGTTCAAATAAACCTACCATTAAAATTATAGACTGATCATTTCTTTGTCAGTGGGCAAACATACAAAATCAGCAGGGGATCAAATACTTTTTTCCCTCACTGTCTAGCTAGTTAACAAGTGTCTATTTAGTGTTGATAAGTTTAACTGCCAGTGCCATTATGACCTATTATACAACGGTGGTTCAAATCCTGAATGCTGACTGGTTAAAACCGCATTCCACCCGGTGGCTATTGAACGAGTTACCACCGGCTAAATCTATGACTTTAAAATGCTTATTTACTCTGTTCCATCTGACTGCACAATCCACTGTCTCATCAGCCCAGCCAGACAATTTATAAACTTGATCTCCACTATAAAAACATCTAGACATTATCTCACATTTCTTTTAGACTAACATTTCGTTTTCAACAGCGGACATTTGTATAAACCTTGCTGTCTGTCTCTCCGACATTTGCAACATTGTTTCAATATTCAAATTTGATCTCCAGCCGTCCCATAGTAATGAACGAGTCGGGACGAGACAGGCAGGCAGCGTTTCTCAGCCAGTCCAAATCATGAATCAGCTGGCATCATTTTTATGGCTATATACAAAGAAATGTCAATTGAAAAAAGGTAAAAGGAAATGAAGTGCAGTTAGTGCAGTCTTTCCAGCTTCAGTTTGAAGTGATTGTGTTAGCTGTGTTGTTGGCTAGCTCCTCTGAACAACAGTGTCCTGACGAGAGAGCACATTTTCTATGCCAGGCGAAATTGCGCCTCATTAGCTCATTGTTATGGATGTATCCAAATAAATGTCACAAGAAAACAGCTTAAACAAATGCAAATGCAGCTACTGTTGTTATTCTGGCTGCACTGTTTGACGTGACTGTAAGTTAGCCGTAGTTGGCTAGCTAGCAAGCAAGGGATAAGAACGTTGCCAGCCAGTATGGCAATGGAACATTTAGAATGAACGACTGGGTCGCGTCCATAGATACAGAACAAAAAGACTGAATGACTGGGTCACATCTCTGGCAACCAAACCAATAGAACGAACGTTCAGCCGGCTTGGGTAACAACCCTAGATTTGTGTCGGGACTATATCTTGTGGAAGGATGAAATAGTATGAATAAATTAATCAAAATAAAATGTTTTATGAAAATATGTCAATCGTTATTTAAATATGTTAATAACCCGTTGTATAAAAGTGATAAGGCCCTCGAAGCCGGTATTTGGAAGATATATTGGCATGGTTTGCCAGCCCTCGACTTCGTCTCGGCCTAACAACAGCTGTGCCAATATATCCTCCAAACACCGGCTTCTCGGGCATTAGCACTTAAATGAGTGGCTCTTACACAGCCCACTCCAATTTGTATACCGCCCCAACAGATCCACAGATAATGCAATCTCTATTGCACTCCACACAGCCCTTTCCCACCTGGACAAGAGGAACACGTACGTGAGAATGCTATTCATTGACTGCAGCTCAGCATTCAACAGCATGGTGCCCACAAAGCTCATCACTAAGCTGACCCTGGGACTAAACACCAACCTCTGCAACTGGATCCTGGACTTCCTGACGGGCCGCCCCCCAGGTGGTAAGGGTAGGTAACAACACATCTGCCACGCTGATCCTCAACACGGGGGCCCCTCAGGGATGTGTGCTCAGTCCCCTCCTGTACTCCCTGTTCACCATTGACTGCATGGTCAGGCACGACTCCAACACCTTCATTAAGTTTGCCAACGACACAACAGTGGTAGGCCTGATCACCGACAACGAAGAGACAGCCTATAGGGAGGAGGTCAAAGACCTGGCCGTGTGGTGCCGGGATAACAACCTCTCCCTCAACGTAATCAAGACAAAGGAGATGATTGTGGACTACAGGAAAAAAAAGAGGATTGAGCAGCTAATCAAATCAAATCAAACCAATTTGTATTTGCCACATGCGCCGAATACAACAGGTGTAGACATTACAGTGAAATGCTTACTTACAAGCCCTTAACCAACAATGCAGTTTTTGTGGGTAGAGTTAAAGTGGCAACCCAAACTATTTGCATTGTCCCCCCCACCCCACCCCCTCTTTTACGCTGCTGCTACTCTGTTTATTATCTATGTATAGTCATTTTAGCTCTAACCACATGTAGATATTACCTCAATTACCTCAACTAACCGGTGCCCCCGCACATTGACTCTGTACCGGTACCCCCTGTATATAGCCTCCATACTGTTATTTTATTTTACTGCTGCTCTTTAATTATTTGTTATTTTTATTTTTTACTTATCTATTTTTTACTTCACACTTTTTTTCTTAAAACTGCATTGTTGGTTAAGGGCTTGTAAGTAAGCATTTCACTGTAAGGTCTACACATGTTGTATTTGGCGCATCTGGCAAATACAATTTGATTTGATTTGACTTTGCCCATAGGAGGCCCTGACTGAGTCCTTTCAACCCCCAGCTCCCACACAACTCCCAAGGGCTCATCACAACCATATTTCTGCCATTTTCATGTAGTATTTACGATTTACCTTTATGGTCGCTCATGCTTGAGACTCTGCTTTTGTGTAATGTCTAATCGTCTCTTCTCATTGTTTCTGTGCAATCTTTGAATATCAGGTTGAGGCTGTCCTCTGAGATAGCTGGCTTGGCTGCAGGGATGCTGGCACTAACACACACGGGAGAACCACCCCCTGCTCTGTGAACACGAGCTTCAGTGAGCAGTGTCTCAACACGCCCCCCTCCTCCATGGGGGGGCTCTACACCCCAGGTTCCTCTGCTTCCACTGGGAGGAGGAACGCCCTACACCCCTCGCTACGGGACTCCATTCTCACAGGACTCAGGCTACGCTGTTGCCAGGTCAGTCTATCATGTCACCACACATGAAGTTCCCTCTCAGGAAATAAAAGTTATTTGAATTTGAATTGAAACACCCTGCACCCTGTTGGGGTGACATTTTGGGGGTCTTTGGAAGATAATACAAAAAACAATAACATGAGGTTATAACATTCATAACAGTAGCCTTGAAAACACAGACCCTAGGCAAGTGACTAGGGTCTTTGGTTTCAATTACAGACTTTTAGAAAATTGTTCCGTGGTGCGTCCTCTTCAGACCAGTGGTGTAAAGTATTAAGTAAAAATAATAAAGTCATTTTTTTTGGGGTATCTGTACTTTACTATTTATATTTTTGACAACGTTTACTTTTACTTCACTACATTCCTAATGAAAATAATGTACTTTTTACTCCATACATTTTCCCTGACACCCAAAAGTACTCATTATATTTTGAATGCTTAGCAGGACAGGAAAATGGTCAAATTCACGCACTTATCAAGAGAACATCACTGGTCATCCCTACTGCCTATGATCTGGTGGACTCACTAAACACATGCTTCATTTGTAAATTATGTCTGAGTGTTGGAGTGTGCCCCTGGCTATGTGTAAATAAAAATGGTGCCCTTTGGTTTGCTTAATATTTGAAATGATTTATACTTTTACTTTCGATACTTAAGTATATTTTAGCAATTACATTTACTTTTGATACTTAAGTATATTTAAAAACAAATACTTTTAGACTTTACTCAAGTAGTATTTTAATGGGTGACTTTCACTTTTACTTGAGTCATTTTCTATTAAGGTATCTTTACTTTTACTCAAGTATGACAATTGGGTACATTTTCCACCACTGCTTCAGACAGACAACTCTCCCAACAAATCATAAGGCAGACAAAGCCAGTACGTCGTGATTCGAAACCAAAGTTTGCAGGCAAAACCTTTGCAGTGATTTTAGTGAAGGTAGTTGATGCAAACTAGCCACTTGCGAAATGCACTCAATAAAAATGACCTCCGTGATCTCCATCTTGCTAGCTACTATTTAGTGTTTTATTCAAGCGGATAAGGCAGTGACGTAGACAGTGACGTAGTTCCTCTATGCCAAACTGATGTTCTATTACATACAGACGCTGTTAAATCGGAGCATTTGTTATGCCTAATCTAGAGAGACTAGCATAACAACTCAGAGCTCAGCAATTATCCACGTGTGTTGTTATTATGAAAAAGTATATACATTTTTCTATTCCTGAGGATCACAATATTAAATGTGGCAACTTTTGTTTTATCCAAACCCTCTTTCCATCATTGTGTTTCTGTCAGGCAGGTTGGATACAGCGCTGGGCCGTTGACCAGCAGTGGCTACACTCCCCAGGACGTTGCCCTCCTCCGCCGTCTCCTCAGTCGGGGCATACAAAGCTCCCCGTTACCCGGAGGACCTCCATGCACCTTCTCAAGACCCCTATCACAGGGGTCGCCCCACGTACCCCCTACTGCCCCCTTCCGTCCTAACGAGCCCCCACTCTACCCCACATATCCTAACGCTGGAGGGGCTGGAGAGCACATGGCACCCCCCCCTGCAGGGCCTCCACCGCCCCTTGCACCCCTTGCACCCCAGGCCAACAGGGACCCCAAGCCACCACTCACACAACCACAGCAGCTACCACAGGTGTTTACAGTTTGTGAAAAGCGCAAGGTGAAATTCAGTGTAATATTGATAAGAGCTGTGAATATCAGTGACAAAAAAGCTTTGCACTGGTATCGTGATACTACTCATAATCATGATACTTTGGCTTGGCATTGTATTGTGGGTAATATTTTGGCATTGGGACAACCCTAATAAATAATGTAATTTGATATGGGTTAAGTCGCGTTTCAGGTGAACCCTGGGTCCATTTTGACACGTGTAAGATGTTTGCAATCATCTGTTTGAGTGTTCATGTGTTAGTGACAGCAGTTTCAATTCCACACCAATTTTAGACAAGGGTGTTTGCAATAGCCTGTTTCCGTGTTTATACAGACTTTTACTAGGTCTGGAGGTGTTACAGTTTGTACCAGATACGAGCTGTTATCTTGTGACTGACCCCTTTTTAGACTGGTCCCCCAGGTATTTTGCAGGGAGTTTTCCACTTTGGCTCTGTCTTAATGGGATTAATGACAGCACTTTCAGGGATTATTTTGACTATTTTGTTATTTAACAGCAATACTATTTTGTATTACAAGCAATCTAACCTCTTCTCAGTCACTTTTTTTCGTAGGTGTTGGACAATGTTGTAAAAAAACAAAAATAAAAAATGTATAATTTAAAGAATCTGTTGTCGTAATACTTGAATGTTAATGTGTTTAATGCATGCACATAAAAAAGGATGCCTCAGTCATGACTCCAAATGCTCAGAGCTGGCTCTTCCTGTAGTCATGAATCCTGCAGCTCACAGCATCTCCAGGATTTTATTTAGGATGAAGTTACCCGTTTTTTAGCTCTAATTCTGCTGTTACAGAAAAGCTTATGTCCATAAACTGGCCAAACCCTTTTGGGGGAATTAATCAAACTTAATAGTTATTAATATTAATAGTACATCTCTATATTGCTTTGTCTCATTCTATTTACAAAGCCAAATTCCACTTTATTATCCCAAAGACTTAGGGTGTTTTCACACTTATTCCCTTTCAGACGATTTTTGTGAACTCATTGCGGTTCATTAAATTTTTTGTGCAGTGTGAACACTCTAAAGGAACTCAGACTGTCAAAAGAGCCCCCAAAGTGAACCGAACTGAGACCATCTCGAGAGGTGGTCTGAGTTCGGTTCGCTTGAATTCCGTGGTCTGCTTCACTTTTTTAGGACAATGTGAACGCAAAGCTCGCCAGGTTCGCTTGTCATTATTCCCACATCACACACTACGCACCACAGACTAGACTACTGCAACACCGTTCCCCCTGCCATAAACCCTCACATTGGTGCCACAAAAGAGAGACGATGATGTGCAGGGTCGCGTAAAAAAATGTGTGCTGTTTTTTGGATATTGATAAGCGATTGTCAAGGACGCACAGAAATTCCATAATGTGTGGAGTTTTTAGTTCAGATTATTTGTTTGCAATATGTGATCTATAGGCTAAGAGAGCTTCATAAGCTGTTTATTGATTGTGCGGTTAGAATAGTGTGAGAAGACAACATATTTGATGAGAATCACAACATAAGGTACAAAATCTATTATAGCTCTTAAAGGGGCACTAGCCTACCCTGGGTGCACAATTTTCAATTACAGCTTTATTTATTGTGCAGTTATTCTGTTGCTTTTTATTTCGTTACCAATGAAATTGACATGTTAATAGTACTGTCACGACTTCCTCCGAAGCTGCCTCCTCTCCTTGTCCGGGCAGGCTTCGGCGTTCGTCGTCACCGGCCTTCTAGCCACTGCCGCTCCTCATCTCATCATTCCATTTGTTTTGTCTTGTTTATTACACACACCTGGTTCATATCCCCTCATCAGTACCTGTATAAGTGTTCCCTCTGCCCCCTTGTCTTTGTGTATGATTGTTTATTGTGGAGGAGAGAGAAGCTTGGTGGAGCTCCGTGTATTTTGTATCGCCGGGAATATTCCCTGTGTGCCTTGTATTTTCCAGTGTGCCTTGTATTTTCCAGTGTGCCTTGTATTTTCCAGTGTGCCTGTTTTGCGCGCTGGAGTGTTTTTACGCATTACTGTGTATCTCTGTGGTTCAGAATAAATCCTGTTATTCTGTGATTTACCCTCCTGCGCCTGAATCCTTCAAAATCACCTCATCACAACCTCCACATCCAGCTTCTTCACCTGTGGGATCGTCTGAGACCAGCCACCCGGACAGCTGATGAAACTGTAGGTTTGCACAACCAATGGATTTCTGCACAAACTGTCAGAAACCGTCTCAGGGAAGCTCATCTGCGTGCTCGTCGTCCTCACCAGGGTCTTGACCTAACTGCAGTTTGGCGTCGAAACTGACTTCAGTGGGCAAATACTCACCTTTGATGGCCACTGGCATGCTGGAGAAGTTGGCTCTTCACAGATGAATCCTGGTTTCAACTGTACCAGGCAGATGGCAGTTTGCTGATGTCAACATTGTGAACAGAGTGCCCCATGGTAGAGGTGGGGTTATGGTATGGGCAGGCATAAGCTACTGACAACGAACACAATTGCATTTTATCGATGACAATTTCAATGCACAGAGATACCGTGAGGAGATACTGAGGCCCATTGTTGTGCTATTCATCCACCGCCATCACCTCATGTTTCAGCATGATAATGCACGGCCCAATGTCGCAAGGATCTGTACACAATTCCTGGAAGCTGAAAATGTCCCAGTTCTTCCATGGCCTGCATACACACCAGACATGTCATCCATTGAGCATGTTTGGGATGCTCTGGATTTATGTGTACGACAGCGTGTTAATGTTCCTGCTAATATCCAGCAACTTAGCACAGCCATTGAAGAGGAGTGGGACAAACTTCCATAGGCCACGCTCAACAGTCTGATCAACTCTATGCAAAGGAGATGTCGCGCTGTATGAGGCAAATGGTGGTAACACCAGATACTGACTAGTTTTCTGATCCACGCCCCTACCTTCTTTTAAGGTATCTGTGACCAACAGATGCATATCTGCATTCCCAGTCATGTGAAATCCATGGATTAGGGCCCAATTAATTTATTTCAATTGACTGATTTCCTTATATGAACTGTAACTCAGTAAAATCTTTGAAATTGTTGCGTTCATATTTTTATTTGTCACATGCTTTGTAAACAACAGGTGTAGACGAATAGTGAAATGCTTAGTTACGGGCCCTTCCCAACAATGCAGAGAGAAAAATTTAGAAATAATAGAAAAATAATAACACGTAATAAGAAATACACAACAAGTAAGGATAACTTAGCTATATACACAGGGTACCAGTACCTAGTCGATGTGCAGGGGTACGAGGTAATTGAGGTAGATATGTACAACTATTTAATGAACTATTTAGCAGTCTTATGGCTTGGGGGTAGAAGCTGTTCAGGGTCCTGTTGTTTCCCAACTTGGTGCATCTGTACCGCTTGCCATGCGGTAGCAGAGAGAACAGTCTATGACTTGGGTGGCTGGAGTCTTTGACAATTATTAGGGGCTTCCTCTGACACCGCCTGGTATAGATGTCCTGGATGGCAGGGCTCTGCCCCAGTGATGTACTGGGCTGTACACACTACCCGCTGTGTATAACCTGGTGTTTAGTGAAATAGCCATTTATATGCAAGCAAGGCTGCAGCGACAGGTGAGGTTGTGTCTCTCTCTGGCGGGAGATAAGCTTGGCTCATATGGTGTCGAGTAAAGATTAATCCATGTATTTAGATTGTAGGTAGGTAGGTATTGTAGGTAGGTAGTTTATCTAGGTAGTTATTGTAGGTAATAATTGTAGGTAAGTATTGTATTCGGCTGAGCCCGGTGAAGCACGAGGCTAGCTAACTCACTACCTGGACCAATAAAGCTAGCTAGCTAGCGGGTAGCTACTGGTAACTATTAGCAACTGTGGATAGTTGTTTCCAATGTTATTCCACGCTTAAGAGTACCTGTAATTATGCCAGCTAGCTACCTACCATTCAGCTGTTTTTCTAACCTCATTATCTGAAGCGTTAATGTTAGGTAGTTAGTAGCTACTGTACTCTAAATGTAGCTACCTGGATAGCTAACTAAACAATAGCTGGAACGACCTAGCGTTAATATTTGGAGACGCTTTCTCTCCGTTGGGACAGACGCGAACTGGCTGAATCGATTCAGTGGCTAGCTTTGCACTTAACTGACTAACAGTAGCTACTAAGGCTAAGCTATAACCTACATTTATTTTTGTTTTGTTTTTACATACTGGTAACCAGAGTCGTTCAAGGGAATTCGGGACATGGGTGACTAGCTAACGTTAGCTTGGGTCTCTGTGTGTTCGTGCCGTGGGAGGAGGGGTTAGTTCGTTGGCAGAGAGCAATGGCTAGCTAGTATGCTAACTATTCTAGCTAACTAACTGGCTGAATAAGCTGACGACATACTCACTCAAACTGTCAAAACTACCCCAAAACTTTACACAACGTTAGACACGGACACAAATGATCTGCTTGGCGTGTTAACACACTGGTGGTTTGTTGTAACCGAGTATTGGTGCTAAACCGTGTTATTGGAGGCTGGCATGCTAGTTGGCTTTGGCGTCATATGATTCGGTGTACCAAGTTATCTAGCTGAATAAACTAAGTTAGAGTCTATTCCTAGAAACATTGAACTGCTGTAGTTTACAACAATTATAATTTCTAAAGTGTAAGTTGGGAGAGTTATATTTAAGTGTTTCAGTGAAACGTAAGGGAGGGAGGCCCCGCTCTCTCGCTTTCCCAGATGTTTAGTTCATTTCATTCCGATCTCCTTTGCATTATTGTAGCCTTTCTCTGTAGCCTGTCAACTATGTGTCTGTCTATCCCTGTTCTCTCCTCTCTGCACAGGCCATACAAACGCTTCACACCACGTGGCTGTTGCCACTCTAATCTGGTGGTCCCTGCGCGCACGACCCACGTGGAGTTCCAGGACTCTGGCAGCCTCTGGAACTGCCGTTCTGCGGCCAACAAGGCAGAGTTCATCTCAGCCTATGCTACCCTCCAGTCCCTCGACTTCTTGGCGCTGACGGAAACATGGATTACCACAGAAACACTGCTACTCCTACTGCTCTTTCCTCGTCTAACCATGTGTTCTCGCATACCCCGAGAGCATCTGGTCAGCGCGGCGGTAGCACAGGAATCCTCATCTCTCCAAAGTGGACATTCTCTCTTTTTCCCCTGAACCATCTGTCTATCTCCTCATTTGAATTCCATGCTGTCACAGTCACTAGCCCATTCAAGCTTAACATCCTTGTCATTTATCGCCCTCCAGGTTCCCTTGGAGAGTTCATCAATGAGCTTCACGCCTTGATAAGTTCCTTTCCTGAGGATGGCTCACCCCTCACAGTTCTGGGTGACTTTAACCTCCCTACGTCTGCCTTTGACTCATTTCTCTCTGCCTCCTTCTTTCCACTCCTTTCATCTTTTGACCTCACCCTCTCACCGTCCCCCCCTACTCACAAGGCAGGCAATACGCTTGACCTCATCTTTACTAGATGCTGTTCTTCTACTAATCTCACTGCAACTCCCCTCCAAGTCTCCGACCACTACTTTGTATCCTTTTCTCTCTCGCTCTCCTCCAACACTACTCACTCTGCCCCTACTCAGATGGTAATGTGCCGTCGCAACCTTCGCTCTCTCTCTCCCGCTACTCTCTCCTCTTCCATCCTATCATCTCTTCCCTCTGCTCAATCCTTCTCCCTCCGATCTCCTGATTCTGCCTCCTCAACCCTCATCTCCTCCTTTTCTGCATCTTTTGACTCTCTATGTCCCCTATCCTCCCGACCGGCTCGGTCCTCCCCTCCTGCTCCGTGGCTTGACGACTCATTGCGAGCTCACAGAAGAGGGCTCCGGGCAGCCGAGCGGAAATGGAGGAAAACTAGACTCCCTGCGGACCTGTCATCTTTTCACTCCCTCCTCTCTACATTCTCTTCCTCTGTTTCCGCTGCTAAAGCCACTTTCTACCACTCTAAATTTCAAGCCTCTGCCTCTAACCCTAGGAAGCTCTTTGCCACCTTCTCCTCCCTGCTGAATCCTCCTCCTCCTCCACCTCCCTCCTCCCTCTCTGTGGATGACTTCGTCAACCATTTTGAAAAGAAGGTTGATGACATCCGATCCTCATTTATTAAGTCAAATGACACCGCTGGTCCTGCTCACACTGCCCTACCCTATGCTTTGACTTCTTTCTCCCCTCTCTCTCTAGATGAAATCTTGCGACTTGTGACGGCCGAACGCTCAACAACCTGCCCGCTTGACCCAATCCCCTCCTCTCTTCTCCAGACCATTTCCGGAGACCTTCTCCCTTACCTCACCTCGCTCATCAACTCATCCTTGACCGCTGGCCATGTCCCTTCCATCTTCAAGAGAGCGAGAGTTGCACCCCTCCTCAAAAAACCTACACTCGATCCCTCCGATTTCAACAACTACAGACCAGTATCCCTTCTTTCTTTTCTCTCCAAAACTCTTGAGCGTGCCGTCTCTAGCCAACTCTCCTGCTATCTCTCTCAGAATTACCTTCTTGATCCAAACCAGTCAGGTTTCAAGACTGGTCATTCAATTGAGACTGCTCTTCTCTGTGTCACGGAGGCTCTCCGCACTGCTAAAGCTAACTCTCTCTCCTCTGCTCTTATCCTTCTAGACCTTTCCGCTGCCTTTGATACTGTGAACCATCAGATCCTCCTCTCCACCCTCTCCGAGTTGGGCATCTCCGGCGCTGCTCACTCTTGGATTGCGTCCTACCTGACAGGTCGCTCCTACCAGGTGGCGTGGCGTGAATCTGTCTCCGCACCACGTGCTCTCACCACTGGTGTCACCCAGGGCTCAGTTCTAGGCCCTCTCCTATTCTCTCTATACACCAAGTCACTTGGCTCTGTCATATCCTCACATGGTCTCTCCTATCATTGCTACGCAGACGACACACAATTCATTTTCTCCTTCTGATAAGCAGGTGGCGAATCGCATCTCTGCATGTCTGGCAGACATATCAGTGTGGATGTCGGATCACCACCTCAAGCTGAACCTCGGCAAGACGGAGCTGCTCTTCCTCCCTGGGAAGGACTGCCCGCTCCATGATCTCGCCATCACGGTTGACAACTCCATTGTGTCCTCCTCCCAGAGTGCAAAGAGCCTTGGCGTGACCCTGGACAACACCCTGTCGTTCTCTGCTAACATCAAAGCGGTGACCCGATCCTGCAGGTTCATGCTCTACAACATTCGCAGAGTACGACCCTACCTTACACAGAAAGCGGCACAGGTCCTAATCCAGGCACTTGTCATCTCCCGTCTGGATTACTGCAACTCGCTGTTGGCTGGGCTCCCTGCCTGTGCCATTAAACCCCTACAACTTATCCAGAACGCCGCAGCCCGTCTGGTGTTCGACCTTCCCAAGTTCTCTCATGTCACCCCGCTCCTCCGCACACTCCACTGGCTTCCAGTTGAGGCTCGCTTCTACTACAAGACCATGGTGCTTGCCTACGGAGCTGTGAGGGGAACGGCACCTCCTTACCTTCAGGCTCTGATCAGACCCTACACCCAAACGAGGGCACTACGTTCATCCACCTCTGGCCTGCTAGCTCCCCTACCTCTACAGAAGCACAGTTCCCGCTCAGCCCAGTCAAAGCTATTTGCTGCTCTGGCACCCCAATGGTGGAACAAGCTCCCCCACGACGCCAGGACAGCGGAGTCACTGACCACCTTCCGGAGACACTTGAAACCCTACCTCTTTAAGGAATACCTGGAATAGTATAAAGCAATCCTTCTACCCTCCCCTCCCCCACCCCCCCATAAAAAAAAGAAGAAAAAAAGTGGTTGTCCCACTTGCTATCATAAGTTGAATGCACCAATTTGTATGTGGCTCTGGATAAGAGCGTCTGCTAAATGATGTAAATGTAAATGTAAATATATTGACCACATCCGGACTGAAATTTATTTTGTCATTTTCAAAAATGTTCATCATTACAGTACACACACACTGAGGTTTTAGAGGAAGAGGGATTTGGTTCGGGGATGTAGAGAACAGGAGTCCAAGCCTCACAGATGGAAATCTGTTCATCCTACAGAAAATAGGAGGCCAGTGCACACATGCTCTGCACACACACACACACACACACACACACACACACACACACACACACACACACACACACACACACAGTCTTGTACAGCTAACCTTGTGGGGACACACAATTCAGTCCCACTCAAAATCCTATTTTCCCTAACCCCTAACCCCTAACCCTAAACCTAACCCTAACCCGTACTCTTACCCTTACCCTAACCCTAACATTAATCTTAACCCTAACCTTAACCCAATAACCTAACCTTAATCCTAACCCTAAACCTAACCCTAGCTCCTAACCCTAACCCTAAGCCTAACCTTAACCCTAAGCCTAACCCTAACCCTAAACCTAAGCCTAACCCTAGCTCCTAATGCAGCAGCTCCTCTTCCGGGGGTCCAGCAACATTAAGGCCGACAACGAACAGTAAATGCAATAAGTCCGAGTTTCACAATAGTCACAGTAGTCTACTAATAGACCAATTTAAATCTAGGTCGTGACCATGATGATTATAATGCGGACAGTGGTTGTCACATTCGTTCATGAACGGGTCAGACCAAGGCGCAGCGTGATATGCGTACATGTTTATTTTTCAGAATAAACACAATGACAAAACAACAAACGAAACGTGAAGTCCAAGGTACACAAAACAAACATACGGAACAAGATCCCTCAACCCACTAGCGCCAATAGGCTGCCTAAGTATTGTCCCCAATCAGAGACAACGAGCTACAGCTGCCTCTGATTGGGAACCACACCGGCCAACATAGATCTACACGATCTAGATCTAAACATAGAAAATGCAACACAGAACATACTACACAGAAAATACACACCCTGACTCAACAAATACGAGTCCCCAGAGTCAGGGCATGACAGTGGTATTATAATTGGTGATGAGGAGGCAGCCAGCCACAGTCGGTGTTGCCTGGGTGTTATTGAGACTCTAATAGTATGCTACAGTAATTATGCTAGATAATGTGACTAGCTTTTAGCTCTTATGAATATATTATATTACTGTAATGACAGTACTAGGGCATATAGTTGCAGCTAAACTGATCATTAAAATAATGATGATGATGTCTACGATGACAATGGTGATGATTATGAAGCTGTTTCAGCATGCCACAATCTTTTAAAATATAGTGTGTTATGGAACAGTTGCTGTTATAGTTATGGATGGTATTGAATACTCAGAGCAGTATCCTAACTTGAGTTTTTGCACAAATCTCCCATGTGTTTTGACATCAATGCAGGATTTAAATTCAAGTTATGCTCATAGAAGTCATAGATTTAAAATTAGCTAAATAAACTAAAGGAAAAATAGTAACACAATAAAAATAACAATAACAAAGTTATATACAAGGGGTATCGGTACCGAGTCAATGTGCAGGGGTATGGGGTAATCGAGGTAATTGAGGTAATATCAGTGGTGTAAAAAGTACCCAATTGTCATACTTGACTAAAAGTAAAGATGCTTTAATAAAAAATGACTTAAGTAAAAGTGAAAGTCACCCAGTAAAATACTACTTGAGTAAAAGTCTAAAAGTATTTGGTTTTAAATATACTTAAGTATCAAAAGTAAATATAATTGCTCAAATATACAAGTATCAAAAGTAAAAGTAAAAGTAAAAGTTGCAATATGTAACTTTCTGGGCGACGCGACCAAATTCACATAGAAATGTGTGTTCTAGATCTGTCATTCTCATTGAAAGCAAGTCTAAGAAGCGGTAGATCTGTTCTATGTGTGCTATTTCTATGTTTCCCGTTCTTAAGTTTAGTTTTTGCTTAATTTACTTTCGGTTTTGTACACCTGCTTCAAACAGCTGAAAATGCAATATTTTTGTTTATGGAAAATATATTACACAACGGTTTAGATGGTACAATGATTCCCTACACTATACTTGCATATTTTGTCACAAACTGAAATTAGGTGAATTTTAGCAACCAGTAAATGTGGAACGATTTCTGCATAGTGCATCTTTAAGCAAACCAGACTACACAATGATCTTGTTTTTTTATTTACAGATAGCCAGGGGCACACTCCAACATTCAGACATAATTTACAAATGAAGCATTTGTGTTTAGTGAATCCGCCAGATCAGAGGCAGTAGGGATGACCAGGGATGTTTTGGAAAAGTGCGTAATTTTGAAGATTTTCCTGTCCTGCTAAGCATTCTAAATGTAACGAGTACTTGTGGGTGTCAGGGAAAATGTACGGAGTAAAAAGTACATTATTTTCTTTAGGAATTGAAGTAAAAGTAAAAGTTGTCAAAAATATAAATAGTAAAGTACAGATACAAAAAAACATATTTAAGTACATGTACGAAACCGGATGCTTGGCGAGATTACGTCGGCAAGTTGATAATCCGCCTTCACCCTCCGTTCTCCTGGCGAACGTGCATACACTGGAGATAACACTGGATGAGCTCCGTTCGAGACTATCCTATCAACGGGACATTTAAAAACTGTAATATCCTATGTTTCACCGAGTCGTGGCTGAACAAGGACATGGATAATATACAGTTAGCTGGGTTTCCCATGCATCGGCACGACCGAACAGCAGCCTCCGGTAAGATCAGAGGGGGTGGTGTGTGCCTCTTTTTCAACAACAGCTGGTGCACAATCTCTAATATTAAAGAGGTCTTGAGGTTTTGCTCGCCGGAGTTAGAGTACCTCATGATAAGCTGTCGACCACACTATTTACCAAGAGAGTTTTCATCTATATTCTTCGTAGCGGTCTATTTACCACCACAACCCGATGCTGGCAGTAAGACCGCACTCAACGAGCTGTATAAGGCCAATAGCAAACAAGAAAATGCTCATCCAGAGGCAGCACTCCTAGGGGCCAGGGACTTTAATGCAGGAAAACTTAAATCCGTTTTACAAAATTTCTACCAGCATGTCACATGTGCAACTAGAGGGAAAAAAACTCTAGATCACCTTAAATCCAATCACAGAGATGTGTACAAAGCTTTCCCTCGCCCTCCATTTGGAAAATCTGACCATAACTCTATCCTCCTGATTCCTGCTTACAAGCAAAAACTCAAACAGGAAGTACCAGTGATGCGCTCAATACGGAAATGGTCCGATGAAGCAGATGCTAAGCTATAGGACTATTTCGCTAGCACATACTGGAATATGTTCCAGGATTCATCCGATGACATTGAGGAGTATACCACATCAGTCACCGGCTTCATTAATAAGTGCATCGATGACATCGTCCCCACAGTGACCGTAGGTACATATCCCAACCAGAAACCAAGGATTACAGGCAACATCCGCACTGAGCTAAAGGCTCGAGCTGCTGCTTTCAAGGAGCGGGACAGTAATCCGGATGCTTATAAGAAATCCCGCTACGCCCTCTGACAAACCATCAAACAGGTAAAGCATCAATTCAGGACTAAGATCGAATCCTTCTACACCGGCTCTGGCGCTCGTCGGATGTGGCAGGGCTTGCAAACTATCACAGATTACAAAGGGAAACCCAGCCGCGAGCTGCCCAGTGACGTGAGTCTACCACACAACCTAAATGCCTTCTATGCAAGCAACACTGAACCATGCATGAGAGCACCAGCTGTTCCGTACAACTGTGTTATCACGCTCTCTATAGCCGATGTGAGTAAGACATTTAAACAGTTTAACATTCACAAGGTCGCAGGGCCAGAAGGATTACCAGGACGCGTACTCAGATTATGCACTGACCAGCTGGAAAGTGTCTTCACTGACTTTTTTAACCTCTCCCTAACCCAGTCTGTAATATCTACATGTTTCAAGCAGACCACCATAGTCCCTGTGCCCAAGAACGCCCAGAAACCCTGGACCCACTCCAATTCGCATTCCGCCCCAACAGCTCCACAGATGACACAATCTATATTGCACTCCACACTGCCCTTTCCCACCTGGACAAAAGGAACACCTACGTGAGAATGCTGTTCATTGACTACAGCTCAGCGTTCAACATCATTGTGCCCTCCAAGCTCATCACTAAGCTAAGGACCCTGGGACTGAACATCTCCTTCTGCAACTGGATTCTGGACTTCCTGATGGGCCGCCCCCAGGTGGTGAGGATAGGCAACAACACATCCACCATGCTGACCCTCTTCACGCGGGCCCCTCAGGGGTGCGTTCTTAGTCCTCTCCTGTACTCCCTGTTCACCCATGATCTCTATACCAGGTGATGTCAGAAGAAGGCCCTAAAAATTGTCAAGGACTCCTGCCACTCATGTCATAGACTGTTCTCTCTGCTACCGCATGGCAAGCGGTCCTGGAGTGCCAAGTCTGGGACCAAAAGGCTCCTTAACAGCTTCTACCCCCAAGCCATAAGACTGCTGAACAGTTAATCAAATGGCTACCCGAACTATTTGCATTGACCCCCTTATTTTATTCTTATCTATTCTTATTTTTTGCACTGACTGTCTTGCACAGGTTCTATTGACTCTAACCACACACTTACCCATTCTATACTGACACTCCAACACACACACACACACGGACACACACAAAACACACACACACATGCATGTGTGGCCCTCTGTAGCTCAGCTGGTAGAGCACAGCGCTTGTAACGCCAAGGTAGTGGGTTCGATCCCCGGGACCACCCATACACAAAAATGTATGCACGCATGACTGTAAGTCGCTTTGGATAAAAGCATCTGCGAAATGGCATATTATTTATTTATTTATTTATTTATTTATATGTTGACGCCACACAGACACACACACTCACATTCACATTCACATTCCTTCACATACACTGCTGCTACTCTCTGTTTATTATCTATGTATAGTCACTTTACCCCTACCTACATGTACATATTACCTCAATTACCTTGACTAACCCGTAACCCTGCACATTGACTCAGTACCAGTACCCCTTGTATATAGCCTTGTTATTGTTATTTACTGTGTTACTATTTTTCTTACTAACTTTTTAAAAACTCAGCATTGTTGGTTAAGGGCTCATAAGCATTTCACGGTAAGGACTACCATACTTGTTGTATTCGGCGGATGTGACAAATAAAATGTTATTTGATGCATCACTGTTCACCTGTGAGAATAAGGTTGTCTACATTTTCCATCCCATCTATGCAGGGAACAGAGAAACAATGAATAACAATGATCAAGAGACTCCTTGTCATTTTCGGAGATTTGTTCATTCCCTATGCATTATGAAGGGAACGTAATTATATAAAGTTGAGACCAGGAGAAAAGTGGATGTCACATCTTGGCTGTCATTTCCCCTCTATCTAATTGTAGCTGTGGTTTTAACGAGCGTCTAACACACCCGGCATCTAAACAGATTTAAACTTTACAGTGTTTTACGCCCTTGATCATATTAAGGAGGCCCATCGCGCCCCATCCAGTTCCTTCAGATCTGGCGGGCGGGTGGGCACAAGAGGGCATGCCAGTTGTCCCGATGCCCACCATCGTGGCTGGCGTGGGTTTCGCTGGGCCGCTAGAGAGAAGAGCCGATGCTTCATGCTCATACCAGCCAGCTATGGGGAGCTGGAGAGAGAGGGGACAGCCGTGTCCGTCGTCGCCCAGCCTGGCTCACTCTGCACTGGGCTGAGGGACGGAGGGAGCAGGGCTTTTAATGAAGCTCCATTTGGGTGTTCTCCTGCCATTAGCAGCTGTCTGCTGGTTCATTACTAACCACACAAATCCACAGATGGGCCGTTCCGGAATTAACTGATCTGATTAATGAGCCTGCTCTCCAGCGCTAATAGTAACACACTAGAAAGACGAACCAGCCAGAGAGAGAGCGTTTTATTTCCTTCCTCGTCTTTCGATGTACCTTGGGATGTGTGTGTGTTTCCCCCATCACTCTGACTTTCAGTTCATTCCTGTCCTGTGATCTACTGTGGGACTCTGTGTTGAGATGGGTGTGGCGGATGCAGACATAACCCTTTAATGACAAATCCTAAATGCCGTTGCCTGCCATTGTGCCTTTGATCAAGGCACTTAACCCCCCACAACAACAGCTCCCCAGGCGCCCAGCAGTGGTGGAAAAAGTCCCCAATTGTCATACTTGAGTAAAAGTAAAGATACCTTAATAGAAAATGACTCAAGTAAAAGGGAAAGTCACCCAGTAAAATACTACTTGAGTAAAAGTCTAAAAGTATTTGGTTTTAAATATACTTAAGTATCAAAAGTAAATGTAATTGCTAAAATATACTTAAGTATCAAAAGTAAAAGTATAAATCATTTTAAATTCCTTATATTAAGCAAACCAAACCGCATCATTTTCTTGTTTTTATTTATTTACGGATAGCCAGGGACACACTCCAACACTCAGACATAATTTACGAGGTAAGCAAGTGTGTTTAGTGAGTCCGCCAGATCAGAGGCAGTAGGGATGACCAGTGATGTTCTCTTGATAAGTGTGTGAATTGGACAATTTTCCTGTCCTTCTAAGCATTTAAAATTTAACCAGTACTTTTGGGTGTCAGGGAAAATGTATGGAGTAAAAAGTACATTATTTTCTTTAGGAATGTGGTGAAGTAAAAGTTGTCAAAAATATAAATAGTATGTCTATCTAGTGTCTATCTAGCGTCTATCTAACGTCTTTCTAGTGTCTAAAAAAAATAAAAAAATAATCAATGTGGCACTGCTCATTAACCCCTAACCTCATGTTAACCCAAAGCCAACAATAAAATAATGAATGATTGTGTGTGTGTGATAGACGCTAGATAGACACTAGATAGACGCTAGATAGACGCTAGATAGATGCTAGATAGACGCTAGATCGTAGGCCGTCATTGTAAATAAGAATTTGATCTTAACTTACTTGCCCAGTTAAATAAATGCTAAATAAGAATAAAAAATAGCTGCTAGATAGACACTAGATAGACGCTAGATAGACACTAGATAGACACTAGATAGACACTAGATAGATAGACGCTAGATAGATAGACACTAGATAGACACTAGATAGATAGACACTAGATAGACACTAGATAGACACTAGATAGATAGACGCTAGATAGACACTAGATAGACACTAGATAGACACTAGATAGACACTAGATAGACACTAGATAGACACTAGATAGATAGACACTAGATAGACACTAGATAGATAGACACTAGATAGATAGACACTAGATAGCTGCTAGATAGACACTAGATAGACACTAGATAGACACTAGATAGACACTAGATAGATACTAGATAGACACTAGATAGACACTACATAGATAGACACTAGATATACGCTAGATAGAAACTAGATAGACACTAGATAGATAGACACTAGATAGACACTAGATAGATAGACACTAGATAGACACTAGATAGACACTAGATAGATAGACACTAGATAGACGCTAGATAGACACTAGATAGATAGACACTAGATAGATAGACGCTAGATATACGCTAGATAGACACATGATAGACACTAGATAGACACTAGATAGACACTAGATAGATAGACACTAGATAGACACTAGATAGATAGACACTAGATAGACACTAGATAGATAGACACTAGATAGATAGACACTAGATAGATAGACACTAGATAGCTGCTAGATAGACACTAGATAGACACTAGATAGACACTAGATAGACACTAGATAGATACTAGATAGACACTAGATAGACACTACATAGATAGACACTAGATAGACGCTAGATAGACACTAGATAGACACTAGATAGATAGACACTAGATAGACACTAGATAGACACTAGATAGATAGACACTAGATAGACACTAGATAGATAGACACTACATAGACACTAGATTGACACTAGATAGACACTAGATAGATAGACACTAGATAGACACTAGATAGACACTAGATAGACACTAGATAGATAGACACTAGATAGACGCTAGATAGACGCTAGAGAGACGCTAGATAGACACTAGATAGACACTAGATAGATAGACACTAGATAGACACTAGATAGACACTAGATAGATAGACACTAGATAGATAGACACTAGATAGATAGACACTAGATAGACACTAGATAGACACTAGATAGACACTAGATAGATAGACACTAGATAGACACTAGATAGACACTAGATAGATAGACACTAGATAGACACTAGATAGACACTAGATAGATAGACACTAGATAGACACTAGATATACACTAGATAGACACTAAATAGATAGACACTAGATAGACACTAGATAGACACTAGATAGACGCTAGATAGACACTAGATAGACACTAGATAGACACTAGATAGATAGACACTAGATAGACGCTAGATAGACACTAGATAGACACTAGATAGATAGACACTAGATAGACACTAGATAGAGGCTAGATAGAAACTAGATAGACACTAGATAGACACTAGATAGATAGACACTAGATAGACGCTAGATAGACACTAGATAGACACTAGATAGATAGACACTAGATAGACACTAGATAGACACTAGATATACACTAGATAGACACTAGATAGACGCTAGATAGACACTAGATAGACACTAGATAGACACTAGATAGATAGACACTAGATAGACGCTAGATAGATAGACACTAGATAGACGCTAGATAGATAGACACTAGATAGACACTAGATAGACACTAGATAGACACTAGATAGATAGACACTAGATAGACGCTAGATAGAAACTAGATAGACACTAGATAGACACTAGATAGACACTAGAT
Source organism: Coregonus clupeaformis (assembly GCF_020615455.1). Lineage (NCBI taxonomy): Eukaryota > Metazoa > Chordata > Actinopteri > Salmoniformes > Salmonidae > Coregonus > Coregonus clupeaformis. The sequence goes on along the minus strand of NC_059214.1, from coordinate 46,254,233 downwards.
AGAAACTACATAGACACTAGATAAATAGACACTAGATAGACGCTAGATAGATAGACACTAGATAGACACTAGATAGACACTAGATAGACACTAGATAGATAGACACTAGATAGACACTAGATAGACACTAGATAGACGCTAGATAGACACTAGATATTCGCTAGATAGACGCTAGATAGACACTAGATAGACACTAGATAGACACTAGATAGATAGACACTAGATAGACACTAGATAGATAGACACCAAATATACGCTAGATAGACACTAGATAGACACTAGATAGACACTAGATAGACACTAGATAGACGCTAGATAGATAGACACTTGATAGACACTAGATAGATAGACACTAGATAGACACTAGATAGAGAGACACTAGATAGACGCTAGATAGATAGACACTAGATAGACACTAGATAGATAGACACTAGATAGACACTAGATAGAGAGACACTAGATAGACACTAGATAGATAGACACTAGATAGACACTAGATAGATAGACACTAGATAGACGCTAGATAGATAGACACTAGATAGACACTAGATAGACGCTAGATAGATAGACACTAGATAGACGCTAGATAGATAGACACTAGATAGACACTAGAAAGACACTAGATAGACACTAGATAGATAGACACTAGATAGACGCTAGATAGAAACTAGATAGACACTAGATAGACACTAGATAAATAGACACTAGATAGACGCTAGATAGATAGACACTAGATAGACACTAGATAGACACTAGATAGACACTAGATAGATAGACACTAGATAGACACTAGATAGACACTAGATAGACACTAGATAGACACTAGATAAATAGACACTAGATAGACGCTAGATAGATAGACACTAGATAGACACTAGATAGACACTAGATAGACACTAGATAGATAGACACTAGATAGACACTAGATAGACACTAGATAGACGCTAGATAGACACTAGATAGACACTAGATAGATAGACACTAGATAGACACTAGATAGATAGACACTAGATAGACGCTAGATAGATAGACACTAGATAGACACTAGATAGACGCTAGATAGATAGACACTAGATAGACGCTAGATAGATAGACACTAGATAGACACTAGAAAGACACTAGATAGATAGACACTAGATAGACACTAGATAGATAGACACTAGATAGACACTAGATAGATAGACACTAGATAGACACTAGATAGAGAGACACTAGATAGACACTAGATAGATAGACACTAGATAGACACTAGATAGATAGACACTAGATAGACGCTAGATAGATAGACACTAGATAGACACTAGATAGATAGACTCTAGATAGACGCTAGATAGACACTAGATAGATAGACACTAGATAGACACTAGATAGATAGACACTAGATAGACACTAGATAGATAGACACTAGATAGACACTAGATAGATAGACGCTAGATAGACGCTAGATAGACACTAGATAGACACTAGATAGACACTAGATAGATAGACACTAGATAGACACTAGATAGACACTAGATAGATAGACACGATAGACACTAGATAGATAGACACTAGATAGACACTAGATAGACACTAGATAGAAAGACTCTAGATAGACGCAAAATAGACACTAGATAGACACTAGATAGATAGGTGATAGATAGACGCTAGATAGACCCCAGATAGACGCCAGATAGACACTAGATAGAGAGACACTAGATAGACGCTAGATAGACATTAGATATACACTAGATAGATTAACACTAGATAGACGCTAGATAGACACTAGATAGACACTAGATAGACGCTAGATAGATAGACACTAGATAGACGCTAGATAGATAGACACTAGATAGACACTAGATAGACACTAGATAGATAGACACTAGATAGACGCTAGATAGACACTAGATAGACACTAGATAGACACTAGATAGAAACTAGATAGACACTAGATAAATAGACACTAGATAGACGCTAGATAGATAGACACTAGATAGACACTAGATAGACACTAGATAGACACTAGATAGATAGACACTAGATAGACACTAGATAGACACTAGATAGACGCTAGATAGACACTAGATATTCGCTAGATAGACACTAGATAGACACTAGATAGACACTAGATAGATATACACTAGATAGACACTAGATAGATAGACACTAGATAGACGCTAGATAGACACTAGATAGACACTAGATAGACACTAGATAGACGCTAGATAGATACACTAGATAGACACTAGATAGATAGACACTAGATAGACACTAGATAGAGAGACACTAGATAGACGCTAGATAGATAGACACTAGATAGACACTAGATAGATAGACACTAGATAGACACTAGATAGAGAGACACTAGATAGACACTAGATAGATAGACACTAGATAGACACTAGATAGATAGACACTAGATAGACGCTAGATAGATAGACACTAGATAGACACTAGATAGATAGACTCTAGATAGACGCTAGATAGACACTAGATAGATAGACACTAGATAGACACTAGATAGATAGACACTAGATAGACGCTAGATAGATAGATACTAGATAGACACTAGATAGATAGACTCTAGATAGACGCTAGATAGACACTAGATAGATAGACACTAGATAGACACTAGATAGATAGACACTAGATAGACACTAGATAGATAGACACTAGATAGACACTAGATAGATAGACGCTAGATAGACGCTAGATAGACACTAGATAGACACTAGATAGACACTAGATAGATAGACACTAGATAGACACTAGATAGATAGACACGATAGACACTAGATAGATAGACACTAGATAGACACTAGATAGACACTAGATAGATAGACACTAGATATACACTAGATAGAAAGACTCTAGATAGACGCAAAAATAGACACTAGATAGACACTAGATAGATAGATGCTAGATAGACACTAGATAGACGCTAGATAGACACTAGATAGACACTAGATAGACAGACACTAGATAGACACTAGATAGATAGACACTAGATAGACACTAGATAGATAGACGCTAGATAGACGCTAGATAGACCCTAGATAGACGCTAGATAGACACTAGATAGATAGACACTAGATAGACAATAGATAGACACTGGATAGACACTAGATATATAGACACTAGATAGACGCTAGATAGACACTAGATAGATGCTAGATAGACGCTAGATAGACACTACATAGACACTAGATAGATAGACACTAGATAGACACTAGATAGACGCTAGATAGACACTAGATAGACACTAGATAGACGCTAGATAGACGCTAGATAGACGCTAGATAGACGCTAGATAGAAGCTAGATTGACAATAGATAGACACTAGATAGACGCTAGATAGACACTAGATAGACACTAGATAGATAGACACTAGATAGACGCTAGATAGACGCTAGATAGACGCTAGATAGACGCTAGATAGACACTAGATAGACACTAGATAGACGCTAGATAGACGCTAGATAGACACTAGATAGACACTAGATAGACGCTAGATAGACACTAGATAGACACTAGATAGACACTAGATAGACACTAGATAGATAGACACTAGATAGACGCTAGATAGAAGCTAGATAGACACTAGATAGACGCTAGATAGACGCTAGATAGACACTATATAGACACTAGATAGATAGACACTAGATAGACGCTAGATAGACACTAGATAGACACTAGAAAGACACTAGATAGACACTAGATAGATAGACACTAGATAGACGCTAGATAGAAACTAGATAGACACTAGATAGACACTAGATAAATAGACACTAGATAGACGCTAGATAGATAGACACTAGATAGACACTAGATAGACACTAGATAGACACTAGATAGATAGACACTAGATAGACACTAGATAGACACTAGATAGACACTAGATAGACACTAGATAAATAGACACTAGATAGACGCTAGATAGATAGACACTAGATAGACACTAGATAGACACTAGATAGACACTAGATAGACACTAGATAGATAGACACTAGATAGACACTAGATAGACACTAGATAGACGCTAGATAGACACTAGATAGACACTAGATAGATAGACACTAGATAGACACTAGATAGATAGACACTAGATAGACGCTAGATAGATAGACACTAGATAGACACTAGATAGACGCTAGATAGATAGACACTAGATAGACGCTAGATAGATAGACACTAGATAGACACTAGACACTAGATAGATAGACACTAGATAGACACTAGATAGAGACACTAGATAGACACTAGATAGATAGACACTAGATAGACACTAGATAGAGAGACACTAGATAGACACTAGATAGATAGACACTAGATAGACACTAGATAGATAGACACTAGATAGACGCTAGATAGATAGACACTAGATAGACACTAGATAGATAGACGCTAGATAGACGCTAGATAGACACTAGATAGATAGACACTAGATAGACACTAGATAGATAGACACTAGATAGACACTAGATAGACACTAGATAGATACTAGATAGACACTAGATAGACACTACATAGATAGACACTAGATAGACGCTAGATAGACACTAGATAGACACTAGATAGATAGACACTAGATAGACACTAGATAGACACTAGATAGATAGACACTAGATAGACACTAGATAGATAGACACTACATAGACACTAGATTGACACTAGATAGACACTAGATAGATAGACAATAGATAGACACTAGATAGACACTAGATAGACACTAGATAGATAGACACTAGATAGACGCTAGATAGACGCTAGAGAGACGCTAGATAGACACTAGATAGACACTAGATAGACACTAGATAGACACTAGATAGATAGACACTAGATAGATAGACACTAGATAGATAGACACTAGATAGACACTAGATAGACACTAGATAGACACTAGATAGATAGACACTAGATAGACACTAGATAGACACTAGATAGATAGACACTAGATAGACACTAGATAGACACTAGATAGATAGACACTAGATAGACACTAGATAGACACTAGATAGACACTAGATAGATAGACACTAGATAGACACTAGATAGACACTAGATAGACGCTAGATAGACACTAGATAGACACTAGATAGACACTAGATAGATAGACACTAGATAGACGCTAGATAGACACTAGATAGACACTAGATAGATAGACACTAGATAGACACTAGATAGAGGCTAGATAGAAACTAGATAGACACTAGATAGACACTAGATAGATAGACACTAGATAGACGCTAGATAGACACTAGATAGACACTAGATAGATAGACACTAGATAGACACTAGATAGACACTAGATAGACACTAGATATACACTAGATAGACACTAGATAGACGCTAGATAGACACTAGATAGACGCTAGATAGACACTAGATAGACACTAGATAGATAGACACTAGATAGACGCTAGATAGATAGACACTAGATAGACGCTAGATAGATAGACACTAGATAGACACTAGATAGACACTAGATAGACACTAGATAGATAGACACTAGATAGACGCTAGATAGAAACTAGATAGACACTAGATAGACACTAGATAGACACTAGATAGAAACTAGATAGACACTAGATAAATAGACACTAGATAGACGCTAGATAGATAGACACTAGATAGACACTAGATAGACACTAGATAGACACTAGATAGATAGACACTAGATAGACACTAGATAGACACTAGATAGACGCTAGATAGACACTAGATATTCGCTAGATAGACGCTAGATAGACACTAGATAGACACTAGATAGACACTAGATAGATAGACACTAGATAGACACTAGATAGATAGACACCAAATAGACGCTAGATAGACACTAGATAGACACTAGATAGACACTAGATAGACACTAGATAGACGCTAGATAGATAGACACTTGATAGACACTAGATAGATAGACACTAGATAGACACTAGATAGAGACACTAGATAGACACTAGATAGATAGACACTAGATAGACACTAGATAGATAGACACTAGATAGACACTAGATAGAGAGACACTAGATAGACACTAGATAGATAGACACTAGATAGACACTAGATAGATAGACACTAGATAGACGCTAGATAGATAGACACTAGATAGACACTAGATAGACGCTAGATAGACAGACACTAGATAGACGCTAGATAGATAGACACTAGATAGACACTAGAAAGACACTAGATAGACACTAGATAGATAGACACTAGATAGACGCTAGATAGAAACTAGATAGACACTAGATAGACACTAGATAAATAGACACTAGATAGACGCTAGATAGATAGACACTAGATAGACACAAGATAGACACTAGATAGACACTAGATAGATAGACACTAGATAGACACTAGATAGACACTAGATAGACACTAGATAGACACTAGATAAATAGACACTAGATAGACGCTAGATAGATAGACACTAGATAGACACTAGATAGACACTAGATAGACACTAGATAGATAGACACTAGATAGACACTAGATAGACACTAGATAGACGCTAGATAGACACTAGATAGACACTAGATAGATAGACACTAGATAGACACTAGATAGATAGACACTAGATAGACGCTAGATAGATAGACACTAGATAGACACTAGATAGACGCTAGATAGATAGACACTAGATAGACGCTAGATAGATAGACACTAGATAGACACTAGAAAGACACTAGATAGATAGACACTAGATAGACACTAGATAGATAGACACTAGATAGACACTAGATAGATAGACACTAGATAGACACTAGATAGAGAGACACTAGATAGACACTAGATAGATAGACACTAGATAGACACTAGATAGATAGACACTAGATAGACGCTAGATAGATAGACACTAGATAGACACTAGATAGATAGACTCTAGATAGACGCTAGATAGACACTAGATAGATAGACACTAGATAGACACTAGATAGATAGACACTAGATAGACACTAGATAGATAGACACTAGATAGACACTAGATAGATAGACGCTAGATAGACGCTAGATAGACACTAGATAGACACTAGATAGACACTAGATAGATAGACACTAGATAGACACTAGATAGACACTAGATAGATAGACACGATAGACACTAGATAGATAGACACTAGATAGACACTAGATAGACACTAGATAGAAAGACTCTAGATAGACGCAAAATAGACACTAGATAGACACTAGATAGATAGGTGATAGATAGACGCTAGATAGACCCCAGATAGACGCCAGATAGACACTAGATAGAGAGACACTAGATAGACGCTAGATAGACATTAGATATACACTAGATAGATTAACACTAGATAGACGCTAGATAGACACTAGATAGACACTAGATAGACGCTAGATAGATAGACACTAGATAGACGCTAGATAGATAGACACTAGATAGACACTAGATAGACACTAGATAGACACTAGATAGATAGACACTAGATAGACGCTAGATAGACACTAGATAGACACTAGATAGACACTAGATAGAAACTAGATAGACACTAGATAAATAGACACTAGATAGACGCTAGATAGATAGACACTAGATAGACACTAGATAGACACTAGATAGACACTAGATAGATAGACACTAGATAGACACTAGATAGACACTAGATAGACGCTAGATAGACACTAGATATTCGCTAGATAGACACTAGATAGACACTAGATAGACACTAGATAGATATACACTAGATAGACACTAGATAGATAGACACTAGATAGACGCTAGATAGACACTAGATAGACACTAGATAGACACTAGATAGACGCTAGATAGATACACTAGATAGACACTAGATAGATAGACACTAGATAGACACTAGATAGAGAGACACTAGATAGACGCTAGATAGATAGACACTAGATAGACACTAGATAGATAGACACTAGATAGACACTAGATAGAGAGACACTAGATAGACACTAGATAGATAGACACTAGATAGACACTAGATAGATAGACACTAGATAGACGCTAGATAGATAGACACTAGATAGACACTAGATAGATAGACTCTAGATAGACGCTAGATAGACACTAGATAGATAGACACTAGATAGACACTAGATAGATAGACACTAGATAGACGCTAGATAGATAGATACTAGATAGACACTAGATAGATAGACTCTAGATAGACGCTAGATAGACACTAGATAGATAGACACTAGATAGACACTAGATAGATAGACACTAGATAGACACTAGATAGATAGACACTAGATAGACACTAGATAGATAGACGCTAGATAGACGCTAGATAGACACTAGATAGACACTAGATAGACACTAGATAGATAGACACTAGATAGACACTAGATAGATAGACACGATAGACACTAGATAGATAGACACTAGATAGACACTAGATAGACACTAGATAGATAGACACTAGATAGACACTAGATAGACACTAGATAGATAGACACTAGATAGACACTAGATAGAAAGACTCTAGATAGACGCAAAATAGACACTAGATAGACACTAGATAGATAGATGCTAGATAGACACTAGATAGACGCTAGATAGACACTAGATAGACACTAGATAGACAGACACTAGATAGACACTAGATAGATAGACACTAGATAGACACTAGATAGATAGACGCTAGATAGACGCTAGATAGACCCTAGATAGACGCTAGATAGACACTAGATAGATAGACACTAGATAGACAATAGATAGACACTGGATAGACACTAGATATATAGACACTAGATAGACGCTAGATAGACACTAGATAGATGCTAGATAGACGCTAGATAGACACTAGATAGACACTAGATAGATAGACACTAGATAGACACTAGATAGACGCTAGATAGACACTAGATAGACACTAGATAGACGCTAGATAGACGCTAGATAGACGCTAGATAGACGCTAGATAGAAGCTAGATTGACAATAGATAGACACTAGATAGACGCTAGATAGACACTAGATAGACACTAGATAGATAGACACTAGATAGACACTAGATAGACGCTAGATAGACGCTAGATAGACGCTAGATAGACACTAGATAGACACTAGATAGACGCTAGATAGACGCTAGATAGACGCTAGATAGACACTAGATAGACACTAGATAGACGCTAGATAGACACTAGATAGACACTAGATAGATAGACACTAGATAGACGCTAGATAGAAGCTAGATAGACACTAGATAGACGCTAGATAGACACTAGATAGACACTATATAGACACTAGATAGATAGACACTAGATAGACGCTAGATAGACGCTAGATAGACGCTAGATAGACACTAGATAGACACTAGATAGACACTAGATAGGTGCTAGATATACGCTAGATAGACGCCAGATAGACGCCAGATAGACACTAAATAGACACTAGATAGACGCTAGATAGACACTAGATAGACGCTAGATAGACATTAGATAGACACTAGATAGATAGACGCTAGATAGACGCTAGATAGACGCTAGATAGATGCTAGATAGATAGACACTAGATAGACGCTAGATAGATAGACACTAGATAGACGCCATATAGACGCCAGATAGACACTAGATAGATAGACACTAGATAGACGCTAGATAGACACTAGATAGACACTAGATAGGTGATAGATAGACGCTAGATAGACGCCAGATAGACGCCAGATAGACACTAGATAGATAGACACTAGATAGACGCTAGATAGACATTAGATATACACTAGATAGATAGACACTAGATAGACGCTAGATAGACACTAGATAGACACTAGATAGACGCTAGATAGACGCTAGATAGACGCTAGATAGACGCTAGATAGACGCTAGATATATAGACGCTAGATAGACACTAGATAGACGCTAGATAGATAGACACTAGATAGACGCTAGATAGACGCTAGATAGACGCTAGATAGATAGACGCTAGATAGACGCTAGATAGACACTAGATAGAAGCTAGATAGATAGACACTAGATAGACTCTAGATAGACACTATATAGACACTAGATAGACGCTAGATAGACGCTAGATAGATAGACGCTAGATAGACGCTAGATAGACACTTGATAGACACTAGATAGATAGACACTAGATAGACGCTAGATAGACGCTAGATAGACACTAGATAGACACTAGATAGACGCTAGATAGACACTAGATAGACACTAGATAGATAGACACTAGATAGACGCTAGATAGAAGCTAGATAGACACTAGATAGACGCTAGATAGATGCTAGATAGACACTATATAGACACTAGATAGATAGACACTAGATAGACGCTAGATAGACGCTAGATAGACGCTAGATAGACACTAGATAGACACTAGATAGACACTAGTTAGACACTAGATAGGTGCTAGATAGACGCTAGATAGACGCCAGATAGACGCCAGATAGACACTCAGATAGACACTAGATAGACGCTAGATAGACACTAGATAGACGCTAGATAGACATTAGATAGACACTAGATAGATAGAACGCTAGATAGACGCTAGATAGATGCTAGATAGATAGACACTAGATAGACGCTAGATAGATAGACACTAGATAGACGCCAGATAGACGCCAGATAGACACTAGATAGATAGACACTAGATAGACGCTAGATAGACACTAGATAGACACTAGATAGGGTGATAGATAGACGCTAGATAGACGCCAGATAGACGCCAGACAGACACTAGATAGATAGACACTAGATAGACGCTAGATAGACATTAGATATACACTAGATAGATAGACACTAGATAGACGCTAGATAGACACTAGATAGACACTAGATAGACGCTAGATAGACACTAGATAGACGCTAGATAGACGCTAGATAGACGCTAGATAGACGCTAGATAGACGCTAGATATATAGACGCTAGATAGACACTAGATAGATGCTAGATAGATAGACACTAGATAGACGCTAGATAGACGCTAGATAGACGCTAGATAGATAGACGCTAGATAGACGCTAGATAGACGCTAGATAGAAGCTAGATAGATAGACACTAGATAGACTCTAGATAGACGCTATATAGACACTAGATAGACGCTAGATAGACGCTAGATAGATAGACGCTAGATAGACGCTAGATAGACACTTGATAGACACTAGATAGATAGACACTAGATAGACGCTAGATAGACGCTAGATAGACACTAGATAGATAGACTCTAGATAGACACTCGATAGACGCTAGATAGACGCTAGATAGACACTAGATAGATAGACACTAAATAGATAGACACTAGATAGACACTAGATAGACGCTAGATAGACGCTAGATAGACACTAGATAGACGCTAGATAGATAGACACTAGATAGATAGACACTAGATAGATAGACACTAGATAGATAGACACTAGATAGATAGACAGTAGATATACGCTAGATAGACGCTAGATAGACACTAGATAGACGCTAGATAGACGCTAGATAGACGCCAGATAGACGCTAGATAGACACTAGATAGAGAGACACTAGACAGACGCTAGATAGACACTAGATAGACACTAGATAGATGCTAGATAGACACTAGATAGACACTAGATAGATAGACACTAGATAGACACTAGATAGACGCTAGATAGACAATAGATAGACACTAGATAGATAGACACTAGATAGATGCTAGATAGACGCTAGATAGACGCTAGATAGACACTAGATAGACACTAGAGAGACACTAGATAGATAGACACTAGATAGATAGACACTAGATAGACACTAGATAGACACTAGATAGATGCTAGATAGACGCTAGATAGACGCTAGATAGACACTAGATAGACACTAGATAGACACTAGATAGATAGATGCTAGATAGACACTAGATAGACACTAGATAGATAGACACTAGATATACGCTAGATAGACACTAGATAGACACTAGATAGATAGACACTAGATAGACGCTAGATAGACGCTAGATAGACGCTAGAAAGACGCTAGATAGATAGACACTAGAAAGACACTAGATAGATGCTAGATAGACGCTAGATAGACGCTAGATAGACGCTAGATAGATGCTAGATAGATAGACACTAGATAGACACTAGATAGACACTAGATAGATAGACACTAGATAGACACTAGAAAGACGCTAGATAGACGCTAGATAGACACTTGATAGACGCTAGATAGACACTAGATAGACACTAGATAGACACTAGATAGATAGACACTAGATAGACACTAGAAAGACGCTAGATAGACGCTAGATAGACACTAGATAGACACTAGATAGAAAGACGCTAGATAGACGCTAGATAGACGCTAGATAGACGCTAGATAGACGCTAGATAGACACTAGATAGACACTAGATAGACACTAGATAGATGCTAGATAGACACTAGATAGACACTAGATAGATAGACACTAGATAGACACTAGATAGACGCTAGATAGACAATAGATAGACACTAGATAGATAGACACTAGATAGACACTAGAAAGACGCTAGATAGACACTAGATAGACACTAGATAGACGCTAGATAGACACTAGATAGACGCTAGATAGACGCTAAATAAACGCTAGATAGACACAAGATAAACACTAGATAGACACTAGATAGATAGACACTAGATAGACGCTAGATAGACACTAGATAGACACTAGATAGATAGACGCTAGAAAGACGCTAGATAGACGCTAGATAGACGCTAGATAGACACTAGATAGACACTAGATAGACACTATATAGATAGACACTAGATAGACGCTAGATAGACACTAGATAGACACTAGATAGACACTAGATAGACACTAGATAGATAGACGCTAGATAGATGCTAGATAGACACTAGATAGACACTAGATAGACACTAGATAGACACTAGATAGATAGACACTAGATAGATAGACACTAGATAGATAGACGCTAGATAGACACTAGATAGACGCTAGATAGATAGACACTAGATAGACGCTAGATAGACACTAGATAGATAGACAGTAGATAGACACTAGATAGACACTAGATAGATAGACACTAGATAGATAGACGCTAGATAGACACTAGATAGACACTAGATAGACGCTAGATAGACGCTAGATAGACACTAGATAGATACTAGATAGATAGACACTAGATAGATAGACGCTAGATAGATAGACACTAGATAGATAGACACTAGATAGATAGACACTAGATAGATAGACGCTAGATAGATAGACGCTAGATAGACGCTAGATAGACGCTAGATAGACACTAGATAGACACTAGATAGATAGACACTAGATAGATAGACGCTAGATAGATAGACACTAGATAGATAGACACTAGATAGACGCTAGATAGACACTAGATAGATAGACGCTAGATAGACACTAGAAAGATGCTAGATAGACGCCAGATAGACGCTAGATAGACACTAGATAGACGCTAGATAGACGCTAGATAGACACTAGAAAGACGCTAGATAGATAGACACTAGAAAGAGCTAGATAGACGCTAGATAGACGCTAGATAGATGCTAGATAGATGCTAGATAGATAGACACTTGATAGACGCTAGATAGACACTAGATAGACACTAGATAGACACTAGATAGATAGACACTAGATAGACACTAGAAAGACGCTAGATAGACGCTAGATAGACACTAGATAGACACTAGATAGACGCTAGATAGACGCTAGATAGACGCTAGATAGACGCTAGATAGACACTAGATAGACACTAGATAGACACTAGATAGATAGACACTAGATAGACACTAGAAAGACGCTAGATAGACACTAGATAGACACTAGATAGACGCTAGATAGACACTAGATAGACGCTAGATAGACGCTAGATAGACGCTAGATAGACACTAGATAGACACTAGATAGACACTAGATAGATAGACACTAGATAGACGCTAGATAGACACTAGATAGACACTAGATAGATAGACGCGTAGAAAGACGCTAGATAGACGCTAGATAGACGCTAGATAGACACTAGATAGACACTAGATAGACACTAGATAGATAGACACTAGATAGACGCTAGATAGACACTAGATAGACACTAGATAGACACTAGATAGACACTAGATAGATAGACGCTAGATAGATGCTAGATAGACACTAGATAGACACTAGATAGACACTAGATAGATAGACACTAGATAGATAGACACTAGATAGATAGACGCTAGATAGACACTAGATAGACGCTAGATAGATAGACACTAGATAGACACTAGATAGACACTAGATAGATAGACACTAGATAGACGCTACATAGACACTAGATAGATAGACAGTAGATAGACACTAGAGAGATAGACACTAGATAGATAGACGCTAGATAGACACTAGATAGACACTAGATAGACGCTAGATAGACGCTAGATAGACACTAGATAGATACTAGATAGATAGACACTAGATAGATAGACGCTAAATAGACACTAGATAGATAGACACTAGATAGATAGACACTAGATAGATAGACACTAGATAGATAGACACTAGATAGACGCTAGATAGACGCTAGATAGACACTAGATAGACACTAGATAGATAGACACTAGATAGACGCTAGATAGACACTAGATAGATAGATGCTAGATAGACACTAGTAAGATGCTAGATAGACGCCAGATAGACGCTAGATAGACACTAGATAGACGCTGGATAGATGCTAGATAGACACTAGATAGACGCTAGATAGACGCTAGATAGACACTAGAAAGACGCTAGATAGATAGACACTAGAAAGACGCTAGATAGACGCTAGATAGACGCTAGATAGACGCTAGATAGATGCTAGATAGATAGACGCTAGATAGACACTAGATAGACGCCAGACAGACGCTAGATAGACACTAGATAGACACTAGATAGACGCTAGATAGACGCTAGATAGACACTAGATAGACGCTAGATAGACGCTAGATAGACGCTAGATAGACGCTAGATAGACACTAGATAGACACTAGATAGATAGACACTAGATAGACACTAGATAGACACTAGATAGACATCTAGATAGATAGACGCTAGATAGACGCTAGATAGACGCTAGATAGACGCTAGATAGACGCTAGATAGACGCTAGATAGACGCTAGATAGACACTAGAAAGACGCTAGATAGATAGACACTAGAAGACGCTAGATAGACGCTAGATAGACGCTAGATATACGCTAGATAGACGCTAGATAGACGCTAGATAGACACTAGATAGATAGACACTAGAAAGACTCTAGATAGACGCTAGATAGACGTTAGATAGACGCTAGATAGACGCTAGATAGACGCTAGATAGACACTAGATAGACACTAGATAGACACTAGATAGATATACACTAGATAGACACTAGAAAGACGCTAGATAGACGCTAGATAGACACTAGATAGACGCTAGATAGACACTAGATAGACACTAGATAGATAGACACTAGATAGACGCTAGATAGATAGACACTAGATAGACACTAGATAGACGCTAGATAGACAGACACTAGATAGACGCTAGATAGATAGACACTAGATAGACACTAGAAAGACACTAGATAGATAGACACTAGATAGACACTAGATAGATAGACACTAGATAGACACTAGATAGATAGACACTAGATAGACACTAGATAGAGAGACACTAGATAGACACTAGATAGATAGACACTAGATAGACACTAGATAGATAGACACTAGATAGACGCTAGATAGATAGACACTAGATAGACACTAGATAGATAGACTCTAGATAGATGCTAGATAGACACTAGATAGATAGACACTAGATAGACACTACATAGATAGACACTAGATAGACACTAGATAGATAGACACTAGATAGACACTAGATAGATAGACGCTAGATAGACGCTAGATAGACACTAGATAGACACTAGATAGACACTAGATAGATAGACACTAGATAGACACTAGATAGACACTAGATAGATAGACACGATAGACACTAGATAGATAGACACTAGATAGACACTAGATAGACACTAGATAGAAAGACTCTAGATAGACGCAAAATAGACACTAGATAGACACTAGATAGATAGGTGATAGATAGACGCTAGATAGACCCCAGATAGACGCCAGATAGACACTAGATAGAGAGACACTAGATAGACGCTAGATAGACATTAGATATACACTAGATAGATTAACACTAGATAGACGCTAGATAGACACTAGATAGACACTAGATAGACGCTAGATAGATAGACACTAGATAGACAGCTAGATAAATAGACACTAGATAGACACTAGATAGACACTAGATAGACACTAGATAGATAGACACTAGATAGACGCTAGATAGACACTAGATAGACACTAGATAGACACTAGATAGAAACTAGATAGACACTAGATAAATAGACACTAGATAGACTAGATAGATAGACACTAGATAGACACTAGATAGACACTAGATAGACACTAGATAGATAGACACTAGATAGACACTAGATAGACACTAGATAGACGCTAGATAGACACTAGATATTCGCTAGATAGACACTAGATAGACACTAGATAGACACTAGATAGATATACACTAGATAGACACTAGATAGATAGACACTAGATAGACGCTAGATAGACACTAGATAGACACTAGATAGACACTAGATAGACGCTAGATAGATACACTAGATAGACACTAGATAGATAGACACTAGATAGACACTAGATAGAGAGCACTAGATAGACGCTAGATAGATAGACACTAGATAGACACTAGATAGATAGACACTAGATAGACACTAGACAGACACTAGATAGAGACACTAGATAGACACTAGATAGATAGACACTAGATAGACACTAGATAGATAGACACTAGATAGACGCTAGATAGATAGACACTAGATAGACACTAGATAGATAGACTCTAGATAGACGCTAGATAAGACACTAGATAGATAGACACTAGATAGACACTAGATAGATAGACACTAGATAGACGCTAGATAGATAGATACTAGATAGACACTAGATAGATAGACTCTAGATAGACGCTAGATAGACACTAGATAGATAGACACTAGATAGACACTAGATAGATAGACACTAGATAGACACTAGATAGATAGACACTAGATAGACACTAGATAGATAGACGCTAGATAGACGCTAGATAGACACTAGATAGACACTAGATAGACACTAGATAGATAGACACTAGATAGACACTAGATAGATAGACACGATAGACACTAGATAGATAGACACTAGATAGACACTAGATAGACACTAGATAGATAGACACTAGATAGACACTAGATAGACACTAGATAGATAGACACTAGATAGACACTAGATAGAAAGACTCTAGATAGACGCAAAATAGACACTAGATAGACACTAGATAGATAGATGCTAGATAGACACTAGATAGACGCTAGATAGACACTAGATAGACACTAGATAGACAGACACTAGATAGACACTAGATAGACACTAGATAGATATACACTAGATAGACACTAGAAAGACGCTAGATAGACGCTAGATAGACACTAGATAGACGCTAGATAGACACTAGATAGACACTAGATAGATAGACACTAGATAGACGCTAGATAGATAGACACTAGATAGACACTAGATAGACGCTAGATAGATAGACACTAGATAGACGCTAGATAGATAGACACTAGATAGACACTAGAAAGACACTAGATAGATAGACACTAGATAGACACTAGATAGATAGACACTAGATAGACACTAGATAGATAGACACTAGATAGACACTAGATAGAGAGACACTAGATAGACACTAGATAGATAGACACTAGATAGACACTAGATAGATAGACACTAGATAGACGCTAGATAGATAGACACTAGATAGACACTAGATAGATAGACTCTAGATAGACGCTAGATAGACACTAGATAGATAGACACTAGATAGACACTAGATAGATAGACACTAGATAGACACTAGATAGATAGACACTAGATAGACACTAGATAGATAGACGCTAGATAGACGCTAGATAGACACTAGATAGACACTAGATAGACACTAGATAGATAGACACTAGATAGACACTAGATAGACACTAGATAGATAGACACGATAGACACTAGATAGATAGACACTAGATAGACACTAGATAGACACTAGATAGAAAGACTCTAGATAGACGCAAAAATAGACACTAGATAGACACTAGATAGATAGGTGATAGATAGACGCTAGATAGACCCCAGATAGACGCCAGATAGACACTAGATAGAGAGACACTAGATAGACGCTAGATAGACATTAGATATACACTAGATAGATTAACACTAGATAGACGCTAGATAGACACTAGATAGACACTAGATAGACGCTAGATAGATAGACACTAGATAGACGCTAGATAGATAGACACTAGATAGACACTAGATAGACACTAGATAGACACTAGATAGATAGACACTAGATAGACGCTAGATAGACACTAGATAGACACTAGATAGACACTAGATAGAAACTAGATAGACACTAGATAAATAGACACTAGATAGACGCTAGATAGATAGACACTAGATAGACACTAGATAGACACTAGATAGACACTAGATAGATAGACACTAGATAGACACTAGATATACACTAGATAGACGCTAGATAGACACTAGATATTCGCTAGATAGACACTAGATAGACACTAGATAGACACTAGATAGATATACACTAGATAGACACTAGATAGATAGACACTAGATAGACGCTAGATAAGACACTAGATAGACACTAGATAGACACTAGATAGACGCTAGATAGATACACTAGATAGACACTAGATAGATAGACACTAGATACACACCTAGATAGAGAGACACTAGATAGACGCTAGATAGATAGACACTAGATAGACACTAGATAGATAGACACTAGATAGACACTAGATAGAGGAGACACTAGATAGACACTAGATAGATAGACACTAGATAGACACTAGATAGATAGACACTAGATAGACGCTAGATAGATAGACACTAGATAGACACTAGATAGATAGACTCTAGATAGACGCTAGATAGACACTAGATAGATAGACACTAGATAGACACTAGATAGATAGACACTAGATAGACGCTAGATAGATAGATACTAGATAGACACTAGATAGATAGACTCTAGATAGACGCTAGATAGACACTAGATAGATAGACACTAGATAGACACTAGATAGATAGACACTAGATAGACACTAGATAGATAGACACTAGATAGACACTAGATAGATAGACGCTAGATAGACGCTAGATAGACACTAGATAGACACTAGATAGACACTAGATAGATAGACACTAGATAGACACTAGATAGATAGACACGATAGACACTAGATAGATAGACACTAGATAGACACTAGATAGACACTAGATAGATAGACACTAGATAGACACTAGATAGACACTAGATAGATAGACACTAGATAGACACTAGATAGAAAGACTCTAGATAGACGCAAAATAGACACTAGATAGACACTAGATAGATAGATGCTAGATAGACACTAGATAGACGCTAGATAGACACTAGATAGACACTAGATAGACAGACACTAGATAGACACTAGATAGATAGACACTAGATAGACACTAGATAGATAGACGCTAGATAGACGCTAGATAGACCCTAGATAGACGCTAGATAGACACTAGATAGATAGACACTAGATAGACAATAGATAGACACTGGATAGACACTAGATATATAGACACTAGATAGACGCTAGATAGACACTAGATAGATGCTAGATAGACGCTAGATAGACACTAGATAGACACTAGATAGATAGACACTAGATAGACACTAGATAGACGCTAGATAGACACTAGATAGACACTAGATAGACGCTAGATAGACGCTAGATAGACGCTAGATAGACGCTAGATAGAAGCTAGATTGACAATAGATAGACACTAGATAGACGCTAGATAGACACTAGATAGACACTAGATAGATAGACACTAGATAGACACTAGATAGACGCTAGATAGACGCTAGATAGACGCTAGATAGACACTAGATAGACACTAGATAGACGCTAGATAGACGCTAGATAGACGCTAGATAGACACTAGATAGACACTAGATAGACGCTAGATAGACACTAGATAGACACTAGATAGATAGACACTAGATAGACGCTAGATAGAAGCTAGATAGACACTAGATAGACGCTAGATAGACGCTAGATAGACACTATATAGACACTAGATAGATAGACACTAGATAGACGCTAGATAGACGCTAGATAGACGCTAGATAGACACTAGATAGACACTAGATAGACACTAGATAGGTGCTAGATATATCGCTAGATAGACGCCAGATAGACGCCAGATAGACACTAAATAGACACTAGATAGACGCTAGATAGACACTAGATAGACGCTAGATAGACATTAGATAGACACTAGATAGATAGACGCTAGATAGACGCTAGATAGACGCTAGATAGATGCTAGATAGATAGACACTAGATAGACGCTAGATAGATAGACACTAGATAGACACCATATAGACGCCAGATAGACACTAGATAGATAGACACTAGATAGACGCTAGATAGACACTAGATAGACACTAGATAGGTGATAGATAGACGCTAGATAGACTCAGATAGACGCCAGATAGACACTAGATAGATAGACACTAGATAGACGCTAGATAGACATTAGATATACACTAGATAGATAGACACTAGATAGACGCTAGATAGACACTAGATAGACACTAGATAGACGCTAGATAGACGCTAGATAGACGCTAGATAGACGCTAGATAGACGCTAGATATATAGACGCTAGATACCACTAGATAGACGCTAGATAGATAGACACTAGATAGACGCTAGATAGACGCTAGATAGACGCTAGATAGATAGACGCTAGATAGACGCTAGATAGACACTAGATAGAAGCTAGATAGATAGACACTAGATAGACTCTAGATAGACACTATATAGACACTAGATAGACGCTAGATAGACGCTAGATAGATAGACGCTAGATAGACGCTAGATAGACACTTGATAGACACTAGATAGATAGACACTAGATAGACGCTAGATAGACGCTAGATAGACACTAGATAGACACTAGATAGACGCTAGATAGACACTAGATAGACACTAGATAGATAGACACTAGATAGACGCTAGATAGAAGCTAGATAGACACTAGATAGACGCTAGATAGATGCTAGATAGACACTATATAGACACTAGATAGATAGACACTCAGATAGACGCTAGATAGACGCTAGATAGACGCTAGATAGACACTAGATAGACACTAGATAGACACTAGTTAGACACTAGATAGGGTGCTAGATAGACGCTAGATAGACGCCAGATAGACGCCAGATAGACACTAGATAGACACTAGATAGACGCTAGATAGACACTAGATAGACGCTAGATAGACATTAGATAGACACTAGATAGATAGACGCTAGATAGACGCTAGATAGATGCTAGATAGATAGACACTAGATAGACGCTAGATAGATAGACACTAGATAGACGCCAGATAGATGCCAGATAGACACTAGATAGATAGACACTAGATAGACGCTAGATAGACACTAGATAGACACTAGATAGGTGATAGATAGACACTAGATAGCGCCAGATAGACGCCAGATAGACACTAGATAGATAGACACTAGATAGACGCTAGATAGACATTAGATATACACTAGATAGATAGACACTAGATAGACGCTAGATAGACACTAGATAGACACTAGATAGACGCTAGATAGACACTAGATAGACGCTAGATAGACGCTAGATAGACGCTAGATAGACGCTAGATAGACGCTAGATATATAGACGCTAGATAGACACTAGATAGACGCTAGATAGATAGACACTAGATAGACGCTAGACAGACGCTAGATAGATAGACTAGATAGACGCTAGATAGACGCTAGATAGAGAGCTAGATAGATAGACACTAGATAGACTCTAGATAGACGCTATATAGACACTAGATAGACGCTAGATAGACGCTAGATAGATAGACGCTAGATAGACGCTAGATAGACACTTGATAGACACTAGATAGATAGACACTAGATAGACGCTAGATAGACGCTAGATAGACACTAGATAGACAGACTCTAGATAGACACTCGATAGACGCTAGATAGACGCTGATAGACACTAGATAGATAGACACTAAATAGATAGACACTAGATAGACACTAGATAGACGCTAGATAGACGCTAGATAGACACTAGATAGACGCTAGATAGATAGACACTAGATAGATAGACACTAGATAGATAGACACTAGATAGATAGACACTAGATAGATAGACAGTAGATATACGCTAGAAAGACCTAGATAGACACTAGATAGACGCTAGATAGACGCTAGATAGACACCAGATAGACGCTAGATAGACACTAGATAGATAGACACTAGATAGACGCTAGATAGACACTAGATAGACACTAGATAGATGCTAGATAGACACTAGATAGACACTAGATAGATAGACACTAGATAGACACTAGATAGACGCTAGATAGACAATAGATAGACACTAGATAGATAGACACTAGATAGATGCTAGATAGACGCTAGATAGACGCTAGATAGACACTAGATAGACACTAGAGAGACACTAGATAGATAGACACTAGATAGATAGACACTAGATAGACACTAGATAGACACTAGATAGATGCTAGATAGACGCTAGATAGACGCTAGATAGACACTAGATAGACACTAGATAGACACTAGATAGATAGATGCTAGATAGACACTAGATAGACACTAGATAGATAGACACTAGATAGACACTAGATAGACACTAGATATACGCTAGATAGACACTAGATAGACACTAGATAGATAGACACTAGATAGACGCTAGATAGACGCTAGATAGACGCTAGAAAGACGCTAGATAGATAGACACTAGAAAGACACTAGATAGATGCTAGATAGACGCTAGATAGACGCTAGATAGACGCTAGATAGATGCTAGATAGATAGACACTAGATAGACACTAGATAGACACTAGATAGATAGACACTAGATAGACACTAGAAAGACGCTAGATAGACGCTAGATAGACACTTGATAGACGCTAGATAGACACTAGATAGACACTAGATAGACACTAGATAGATAGACACTAGATAGACACTAGAAAGACGCTAGATAGACGCTAGATAGACACTAGATAGACACTAGATAGAAAGACGCTAGATAGACGCTAGATAGACGCTAGATAGACGCTAGATAGACGCTAGATAGACACTAGATAGACACTAGATAGACACTAGATAGATGCTAGATAGACACTAGATAGACACTAGATAGATAGACACTAGATAGACACTAGATAGACGCTAGATAGACAATAGATAGACACTAGATAGATAGACACTAGATAGACACTAGAAAGACGCTAGATAGACACTAGATAGACACTAGATAGACGCTAGATAGACACTAGATAGACGCTAGATAGACGCTAAATAAACGCTAGATAGACACAAGATAAACACTAGATAGACACTAGATAGATAGACACTAGATAGACGCTAGATAGACACTAGATAGACACTAGATAGATAGACGCTAGAAAGACGCTAGATAGACGCTAGATAGACGCTAGATAGACACTAGATAGACACTAGATAGACACTATATAGATATACACTAGATAGACGCTAGATAGACACTAGATAGACACTAGATAGACACTAGATAGACACTAGATAGATAGACGCTAGATAGATGCTAGATAGACACTAGATAGACACTAGATAGACACTAGATAGACACTAGATAGATAGACACTAGATAGATAGACACTAGATAGATAGACGCTAGATAGACACTAGATAGACGCTAGATAGATAGACACTAGATAGACGCTAGATAGACACTAGATAGATAGACAGTAGATAGACACTAGATAGACACTAGATAGATAGACACTAGATAGATAGACGCTAGATAGACACTAGATAGACACTAGATAGACGCTAGATAGACGCTAGATAGACACTAGATAGATACTAGATAGATAGACACTAGATAGATAGACGCTAGATAGATAGACACTAGATAGATAGACACTAGATAGATAGACACTAGATAGATAGACGCTAGATAGATAGACGCTAGATAGACGCTAGATAGACGCTAGATAGACACTAGATAGACACTAGATAGATAGACACTAGATAGATAGACGCTAGATAGATAGACACTAGATAGATAGACACTAGATAGACGCTAGATAGACACTAGATAGATAGACGCTAGATAGACACTAGAAAGATGCTAGATAGACGCCAGATAGACGCTAGATAGACACTAGATAGACGCTAGATAGACGCTAGATAGACACTAGAAAGACGCTAGATAGATAGACACTAGAAAGACGCTAGATAGACGCTAGATAGACGCTAGATAGATGCTAGATAGATGCTAGATAGATAGACACTTGATAGACGCTAGATAGACACTAGATAGACACTAGATAGACACTAGATAGATAGACACTAGATAGACACTAGAAAGACGCTAGATAGACGCTAGATAGACACTAGATAGACACTAGATAGACGCTAGATAGACGCTAGATAGACGCTAGATAGACGCTAGATAGACACTAGATAGACACTAGATAGACACTAGATAGATAGACACTAGATAGACACTAGAAAGACGCTAGATAGACACTAGATAGACACTAGATAGACGCTAGATAGACACTAGATAGACGCTAGATAGACGCTAGATAGACGCTAGATAGACACTAGATAGACACTAGATAGATAGACACTAGATAGACGCTAGATAGACACTAGATAGACACTAGATAGATAGACGCTAGAAAGACGCTAGATAGACGCTAGATAGACGCTAGATAGACACTAGATAGACACTAGATAGACACTAGATAGATAGACACTAGATAGACGCTAGATAGACACTAGATAGACACTAGATAGACACTAGATAGACACTAGATAGATAGACGCTAGATAGATGCTAGATAGACACTAGATAGACACTAGATAGACACTAGATAGATAGACACTAGATAGATAGACACTAGATAGATAGACGCTAGATAGACACTAGATAGACGCTAGATAGATAGACACTAGATAGACACTAGATAGACACTAGATAGATAGACACTAGATAGACGCTATATAGACACTAGATAGATAGACAGTAGATAGACACTAGAGAGATAGACACTAGATAGATAGACGCTAGATAGACACTAGATAGACACTAGATAGACGCTAGATAGACGCTAGATAGACACTAGATAGATACTAGATAGATAGACACTAGATAGATAGAGCGCTAGATAGACACTAGATAGATAGACACTAGATAGATAGACACTAGATAGATAGACACTAGATAGATAGACACTAGATAGACGCTAGATAGACGCTAGATAGACACTAGATAGACACTAGATAGATAGACACTAGATAGACGCTAGATAGACACTAGATAGATAGATGCTAGATAGACACTAGTAAGATGCTAGATAGACGCCAGATAGACGCTAGATAGACACTAGATAGACGCTAGATAGATGCTAGATAGACACTAGATAGACGCTAGATAGACGCTAGATAGACACTAGAAAGCGCTAGATAGATAGACACTAGAAAGACGCTAGATAGACGCTAGATAGACGCTAGATAGACGCTAGATAGATGCTAGATAGATAGACGCTAGATAGACACTAGATAGACGCCAGACAGACGCTAGATAGACACTAGATAGACACTAGATAGACGCTAGATAGACGCTAGATAGACACTAGATAGACGCTAGATAGACGCTAGATAGACGCTAGATAGACGCTAGATAGACACTAGATAGACACTAGATAGATAGACACTAGATAGACACTAGATAGACACTAGATAGACACTAGATAGATAGACGCTAGATAGACGCTAGATAGACGCTAGATAGACGCTAGATAGACGCTAGATAGACGCTAGATAGACGCTAGATAGACACTAGAAAGACGCTAGATAGATAGACACTAGAAAGACGCTAGATAGACGCTAGATAGACGCTAGATATACGCTAGATAGACGCTAGATAGACGCTAGATAGACACTAGATAGATAGACACTAGAAAGACTCTAGATAGACGCTAGATAGACGTTAGATAGACGCTAGATAGACGCTAGATAGACGCTAGATAGACACTAGATAGACACTAGATAGACACTAGATAGATATACACTAGATAGACACTAGAAAGACGCTAGATAGACGCTAGATATACACTAGATAGACACTAGATAGACACTAGATAGACGCTAGATAGACGCTAGATAGACGCTAGATAGACGCTAGATAGACACTAGATAGACACTAGATAGATAGACACTAGATAGACACTAGAAAGACGCTAGATAGACGCTAGATAGACACTAGATAGACACCAGATAGACACTAGATAGATAGATGCTAGATAGACACTAGATAGACGCTAGATAGACGCTAGATAGACACTAGATAGACGCTAGATAGACGCTAGATAGACGCTAGATAGATAGACACTAGATAGACGCTAGATAGACGCTAGATAGACACTAGATAGACACTAGATAGACACTAGATAGACACTAGATAGATAGACACTAGATAGACACTAGAAAGATGCTAGATAGACACTAGATAGACACTAGATAGAAAGACGCTAGATAGACGCTAGATAGACGCTAGATAGACGCTAGATAGACGCTAGATAGACACTAGATAGACACTAGATAGATGCTAGATAGACACTAGATAGACACTAGATAGATAGACACTAGATAGACACTACATAGACGCTAGATAGACAATAGATAGACACTAGATAGATAGACACTAGATAGACACTAGAAAGACGCTAGATAGACACTAGATAGACACTAGATAGACGCTAGATAGACACTAGATAGACGCTAGATAGACGCTAAATAAACGCTAGATAGACACAAGATAAACACTAGATAGACACTAGATAGATAGACACTAGATAGACGCTAGATAGACACTAGATAGACACTAGATAGATAGACGCTAGAAAGACGCTAGATAGACGCTAGATAGACGCTAGATAGACACTAGATAGACACTAGATAGACACTATATAGATAGACACTAGATAGACGCTAGATAGACACTAGATAGACACTAGATAGACACTAGATAGACACTAGATAGATAGACGCTAGATAGATGCTAGATAGACACTAGATAGACACTAGATAGACACTAGATAGACACTAGATAGATAGACACTAGATAGATAGACACTAGATAGACGCTAGATAGACACTAGATAGATAGACAGTAGATAGACACTAGATAGACACTAGATAGATAGACACTAGATAGATAGACGCTAGATAGACACTAGATAGACACTAGATAGACGCTAGATAGACGCTAGATAGACACTAGATAGATACTAGATAGATAGACACTAGATAGATAGACACTAGATAGATAGACACTAGATAGATAGACACTAGATAGATAGACACTAGATAGATAGACGCTAGATAGATAGACGCTAGATAGACGCTAGATAGACGCTAGATAGACACTAGATAGACACTAGATAGATAGACACTAGATAGATAGACGCTAGATAGATAGACACTAGATAGATAGACACTAGATAGACGCTAGATAGACACTAGATAGATAGACGCTAGATAGACACTAGAAAGATGCTAGATAGACGCTAGATAGACGCTAGATAGACACTAGAAAGACGCTAGATAGATAGACACTAGAAAGACGCTAGATAGACGCTAGATAGACGCTAGATAGATGCTAGATAGATGCTAGATAGATAGACACTTGATAGACGCTAGATAGACACTAGATAGACACTAGATAGACACTAGATAGATAGACACTAGATAGACACTAGAAAGACGCTAGATAGACACTAGATAGACACTAGATAGACGCTAGATAGACGCTAGATAGACGCTAGATAGACGCTAGATAGACACTAGATAGACACTAGATAGACACTAGATAGATAGACACTAGATAGACACTAGAAAGACGCTAGATAGACACTAGATAGACACTAGATAGACGCTAGATAGACACTAGATAGACGCTAGATAGACGCTAGATAAGACGCTAGATAGACACTAGATAGACACTAGATAGACACTAGATAGATAGACACTAGATAGACGCTAGATAGACACTAGATAGACACTAGATAGATAGACGCTAGAAAGACGCTAGATAGACGCTAGATAGACGCTAGATAGACACTAGATAGACACTAGATAGACACTAGATAGATAGACACTAGATAGACGCTAGATAGACACTAGATAGACACTAGATAGACACTAGATAGACACTAGATAGATAGACGCTAGATAGATGCTAGATAGACACTAGATAGACACTAGATAGATAGACACTAGATAGATAGACACTAGATAGATAGACGCTAGATAGACACTAGATAGACGCTAGATAGATAGACACTAGATAGACACTAGATAGACACTAGATAGATAGACACTAGATAGACGCTATATAGACACTAGATAGATAGACAGTAGATAGACACTAGAGAGATAGACACTAGATAGATAGACGCTAGATAGACACTAGATAGACACTAGATAGACGCTAGATAGACGCTAGATAGACACTAGATAGATACTAGATAGATAGACACTAGATAGATAGACGCTAGATAGACACTAGATAGATAGACACTAGATAGATAGACACTAGATAGATAGACACTAGATAGATAGACACTAGATAGACGCTAGATAGACGCTAGATAGACACTAGATAGATAGACACTAGATAGACGCTAGATAGACACTAGATAGATAGATGCTAGATAGACACTAGTAAGATGCTAGATAGACGCCAGATAGACGCTAGATAGACACTAGATAGACGCTAGATAGATGCTAGATAGACACTAGATAGACGCTAGATAGACGCTAGATAGACACTAGAAAGACGCTAGATAGATAGACACTAGAAAGACGCTAGATAGACGCTAGATAGACGCTAGATAGACGCTAGATAGATGCTAGATAGATAGACGCTAGATAGACACTAGATAGACGCCAGACAGACGCTAGATAGACACTAGATAGACACTAGATAGACGCTAGATAGACGCTAGATAGACACTAGATAGACGCTAGATAGACGCTAGATAGACGCTAGATAGACGCTAGATAGACACTAGATAGACACTAGATAGATAGACACTAGATAGACACTAGATAGACACTAGATAGACACTAGATAGATAGACGCTAGATAGACGCTAGATAGACGCTAGATAGACGCTAGATAGACGCTAGATAGACGCTAGAAAGACGCTAGATAGATAGACACTAGAAAGACGCTAGATAGACGCTAGATAGACGCTAGATATACGCTAGATAGACGCTAGATAGACGCTAGATAGACACTAGATATACACTAGATAGACACTAGATAGACACTAGATAGACGCTAGATAGACGCTAGATAGACGCTAGATAGACGCTAGATAGACACTAGATAGACACTAGATAGATAGACACTAGATAGACACTAGAAAGACGCTAGATAGACGCTAGATAGACACTAGATAGACACCAGATAGACACTAGATAGATAGATGCTAGATAGACACTAGATAGACGCTAGATAGACGCTAGATAGACACTAGATAGACGCTAGATAGACGCTAGATAGACGCTAGATAGATAGACACTAGATAGACGCTAGATAGACGCTAGATAGACACTAGATAGACACTAGATAGACACTAGATAGACACTAGATAGATAGACACTAGATAGACACTAGAAAGATGCTAGATAGACACTAGATAGACACTAGATAGAAAGACGCTAGATAGACGCTAGATAGACGCTAGATAGACGCTAGATAGACGCTAGATAGACACTAGATAGACACTAGATAGATGCTAGATAGACACTAGATAGACACTAGATAGATAGACACTAGATAGACACTACATAGACGCTAGATAGACAATAGATAGACACTAGATAGATAGACACTAGATAGACACTAGAAAGACGCTAGATAGACACTAGATAGACACTAGATAGACGCTAGATAGACACTAGATAGACGCTAGATAGACGCTAAATAAACGCTAGATAGACACAAGATAAACACTAGATAGACACTAGATAGATAGACACTAGATAGACGCTAGATAGACACTAGATAGACACTAGATAGATAGACGCTAGAAAGACGCTAGATAGACGCTAGATAGACGCTAGATAGACACTAGATAGACACTAGATAGACACTATATAGATAGACACTAGATAGACGCTAGATAGACACTAGATAGACACTAGATAGACACTAGATAGACACTAGATAGATAGACGCTAGATAGATGCTAGATAGACACTAGATAGACACTAGATAGACACTAGATAGACACTAGATAGATAGACACTAGATAGATAGACACTAGATAGACGCTAGATAGACACTAGATAGATAGACAGTAGATAGACACTAGATAGACACTAGATAGATAGACACTAGATAGATAGACGCTAGATAGACACTAGATAGACACTAGATAGACGCTAGATAGACGCTAGATAGACACTAGATAGATACTAGATAGATAGACACTAGATAGATAGACACTAGATAGATAGACACTAGATAGATAGACACTAGATAGATAGACACTAGATAGATAGACGCTAGATAGATAGACGCTAGATAGACGCTAGATAGACGCTAGATAGACACTAGATAGACACTAGATAGATAGACACTAGATAGATAGACGCTAGATAGATAGACACTAGATAGATAGACACTAGATAGACGCTAGATAGACACTAGATAGATAGACGCTAGATAGACACTAGAAAGATGCTAGATAGACGCTAGATAGACGCTAGATAGACACTAGAAAGACGCTAGATAGATAGACACTAGAAAGACGCTAGATAGACGCTAGATAGACGCTAGATAGATGCTAGATAGATGCTAGATAGATAGACACTTGATAGACGCTAGATAGACACTAGATAGACACTAGATAGACACTAGATAGATAGACACTAGATAGACACTAGAAAGACGCTAGATAGACACTAGATAGACACTAGATAGACGCTAGATAGACGCTAGATAGACGCTAGATAGACGCTAGATAGACACTAGATAGACACTAGATAGACACTAGATAGATAGACACTAGATAGACACTAGAAAGACGCTAGATAGACACTAGATAGACACTAGATAGACGCTAGATAGACACTAGATAGACGCTAGATAGACGCTAGATAGACGCTAGATAGACACTAGATAGACACTAGATAGACACTAGATAGATAGACACTAGATAGACGCTAGATAGACACTAGATAGACACTAGATAGATAGACGCTAGAAAGACGCTAGATAGACGCTAGATAGACGCTAGATAGACACTAGATAGACACTAGATAGACACTAGATAGATAGACACTAGATAGACGCTAGATAGACACTAGATAGACACTAGATAGACACTAGATAGACACTAGATAGATAGACGCTAGATAGATGCTAGATAGACACTAGATAGACACTAGATAGATAGACACTAGATAGATAGACACTAGATAGATAGACGCTAGATAGACACTAGATAGACGCTAGATAGATAGACACTAGATAGACACTAGATAGACACTAGATAGATAGACACTAGATAGACGCTATATAGACACTAGATAGATAGACAGTAGATAGACACTAGAGAGATAGACACTAGATAGATAGACGCTAGATAGACACTAGATAGACACTAGATAGACGCTAGATAGACGCTAGATAGACACTAGATAGATACTAGATAGATAGACACTAGATAGATAGACGCTAGATAGACACTAGATAGATAGACACTAGATAGATAGACACTAGATAGATAGACACTAGATAGATAGACACTAGATAGACGCTAGATAGACGCTAGATAGACACTAGATAGATAGACACTAGATAGACGCTAGATAGACACTAGATAGATAGATGCTAGATAGACACTAGTAAGATGCTAGATAGACGCCAGATAGACGCTAGATAGACACTAGATAGACGCTAGATAGATGCTAGATAGACACTAGATAGACGCTAGATAGACGCTAGATAGACACTAGAAAGACGCTAGATAGATAGACACTAGAAAGACGCTAGATAGACGCTAGATAGACGCTAGATAGACGCTAGATAGATGCTAGATAGATAGACGCTAGATAGACACTAGATAGACGCCAGACAGACGCTAGATAGACACTAGATAGACACTAGATAGACGCTAGATAGACGCTAGATAGACACTAGATAGACGCTAGATAGAGCGCTAGATAGACGCTAGATAGACGCTAGATAGACACTAGATAGACACTAGATAGATAGACACTAGATAGACACTAGATAGACACTAGATAGACACTAGATAGATAGACGCTAGATAGACGCTAGATAGACGCTAGATAGACGCTAGATAGACGCTAGATAGACGCTAGAAAGACGCTAGATAGATAGACACTAGAAAGACGCTAGATAGACGCTAGATAGACGCTAGATATACGCTAGATAGACGCTAGATAGACGCTAGATAGACACTAGATAGATAGACACTAGAAAGACTCTAGATAGACGCTAGATAGACGTTAGATAGACGCTAGATAGACGCTAGATAGACGCTAGATAGACACTAGATAGACACTAGATAGACACTAGATAGATATACACTAGATAGACACTAGAAAGACGCTAGATAGACGCTAGATAGACACTAGATAGACACTAGATAGACACTAGATAGACACTAGAAAGACGCTAGATAGACGCTAGATAGACGCTAGATAGACGCTAGATAGACACTAGATAGACACTAGATAGATAGACACTAGATAGACACTAGAAAGACGCTAGATAGACGCTAGATAGACACTAGATAGACACCAGATAGACACTAGATAGATAGATGCTAGATAGACACTAGATAGACGCTAGATAGACGCTAGATAGACACTAGATAGACGCTAGATAGACGCTAGATAGACGCTAGATAGATAGACACTAGATAGACGCTAGATAGACGCTAGATAGACACTAGATAGACACTAGATAGACACTAGATAGACACTAGATAGATAGACACTAGATAGACACTAGAAAGATGCTAGATAGACACTAGATAGACACTAGATAGACGCTAGATAGACACTAGATAGATAGACACTAGAAAGACGCTAGATAGACGCTAGATAGACGCTAGATAGACGCTACATAGATAGACACTAGATAGACGCTAGATAGACGCTAGATAGACACTAGATAGACACTAGATAGATAGACACTAGATAGATAGACGCTAGATAGACACTAGATAGACACTAGATAGACACTAGATAGACACTAGATAGATAGACACTAGATAGATAGACGCTAGATAGATAGACACTAGATAGATAGACGCTAGATAGACGCTAGATAGACGCTAGATAGACACTAGATAGACACTAGATAGATAGACACTAGATAGATAGACGCTAGATAGATAGACGCTAGATAGATAGACACTAGATAGACACTAGATAGACACTAGATAGACGCTAGATAGACGCTAGATAGACGCTAGATAGACACTAGATAGACGCTAGATAGATAGACGCTAGATAGATAGACACTAGATAGACACTAGATAGATGCTAGATAGACACTAGATGCTTATTTGATATTTCTGGTGATGGTACTGTAGGTCTGCTTTCTGAGTGGTGGTGTTGTGAGTTATCATCCATTTGGTTTTTGAATATATATTTTGTTAAGCTATTTTCAAAGCCCTAAATTATTTCAGCTTCCTCTGCACACTTGGAAGCTGTTGTAAGTAGGAACAGGTAGCCTTTGGATGGTTCAGATGCATCGGTGCCCTTCCGGCAATTCACTTGGTTGAGGACCTCTTTACTGAGTAATGTGGTTGTTTTTCATGATTGTGTTTTGTATTTTGGTATTTTCTTGGTATTTTCCTGTGCTCCTATGCTGCTAAAATGAGCTAGATTCAGTTAGATTCACATTCCAGCTCAGGCTTCATCCATGTTACGAAGGTAGATATTGATTGTCGCACAAGGCTAGTCAAACTACAAACTCTTCATTGAGACAATGCTGAAACATCAATCCATGGGTGAGTCAGTGCCACGTTACATTTTTTGACAGAATCAAAATGAAAGAGAAGTTAATGTGCAAATTCATCATGCTATGGTGTGAAATGGGCTATTAGAAGTGCCGTCTTTCTGATGCATATTCTATAATTGTATATAAAATAATTGTATTGCACCCTTTCATTACTAACTTGTATTGTGTGATATGTATTTGAATATTACTATTTTTAAAACACAAGAACATTTGATTAATAAAATATGTAATCAGTCGTCTTCCTTAAATATGGTCCGGAGAATGAAGGGATGACAACGCACTCTTTACTCTACCTCTTCATTCTGGATAAGTGGAGAAATGCTGTGTTCATAACCAAGTGCTAAGGCGGTATTTACCACATACGACTGGGAAAAATCCACTTGAACACCCCTCTAACTGGCAATTACTAGTGGGAAACTCGTCTATCAACCCTGAGCTCAAATGCAACAACAAAACATTATTTATGAAAAGCGGTCTAATAATATAGTTTTTTAACACTATAATTTGTTTACAGTAGATTCGTAGTACACCAATCTGAACAATGACCGAGAGAGACAGCGATGTAGAATGTGTGTATGATGCCAGTACTTGTGCTCCAAACTCTGAAACTCCTACCTGATGCTATAATCCAACAGACAGCGTTAGTCAAAGCGCTAAGAGAATTGGTTTTGGAATTTAATTGCAGACGGTTTGGTTAGTGGAATGAAGATGGAAGAGATGGGAATGGGGTGGGGGGAGGGATGGGGGAGGATGTTGCCTGCAGTAAATACAATCGCTGGATAAGGTCATCCAACTGCAAGAAATCCCTTTGTCACATCAAACACACAGGATTTGCTCTTTTACAGGAAAAATCTGCACTCACGTAGGCTTTTTCTTTCTTTCTCTCTTTCTTTCTTTCTTTCTTTCTTTCTTTCTTTCTTTCTTTCTTTCTTTCTTTCTTTCTTTCTTTCTTTCTTTCTTTCTTTCTCTTCTTCCTTCCATCTGTCTCTGGCTTTTCAGGATACGGCATGGATGAAAGGATGATTTTGTTGGTGATCCTACCCTTCCTCTCACCTTCACCTCACCTATTTCAAAGGCCCTTCAAAAACACTCCCTCCTTTCTGAGAGCTGAACATGGTCAGAGGTCAGAGGTTAGAGGTAGATAATGTTGTTACTGGAGTACAACAAAATGGCCGATTGTGTCACGGTTTCGGCCGAGGCTGCTCCTCCTCCTCCTCCCCGGAGTACTAGCTGCCACCGATCTATGTTTCATGTTCGTTTGGTTTTGTCTTGATGTTGTACACCTGTGTCTTGTTAGTCCTCGTTAGTGTCCTATTTAGTTCTCGTTGTGTGTGTTTGTCTTTGTGTGTGATTGCTCTTCTGTTTTGTGTTGGAGCTACGTACTTCCCTCCAGTGTTTGGAGAGGTTTTTCGCACATGTTATTGCGCCGTTTGTTTGACGCCTGTGTGCGCCGTTATTTCGCCTTCGGGCTTATTGTGCTTATTTTCACGTGAATATTGCACTAAAGTCTTTGGACTGAGCTTCTGCATCCCTGCGCTTGATTCATGCACCACACCCACCTTCAGCACCCCTTGACAGATTGAAAACCCTTCATCCTTGTATTCAGACAGAATTACATGAAGATGTTAATACAAATTGCTTCCACGCCTCACAGAATCTCGTTCGTTCAACATTTGAAGGTCTCACTTTATATTTCATTATTTATTTTTATTTATTTATTTTAAAGATGCTTCAGAGATTATTTTAAGTGCTGTGGAAAGACTAATTAAAAAATGGGATTCAAGCTGCTTAGCATGAGAAATAGATTTCCAGAGGAAATGGATGTTTGAAGTGGTGGCCATGACAGCAAGAGATACAGTATTTCACACGATGATGATGATGATGATTTTCAATCTAAGGGAGGTTGCTTGATGGAGGCTGTTTGGTGAAGGCTGGTTGACGTGACGGTGAGGATGATGAAGATCATGATGATGATTGTCAATGTAATGGAGACTGCTCATTACATTGATGACCTCCTCATGAATGCTGACTCTGGGGCTGCCAGCATCCTCATACTGCTGGACCTCAGTGCAGCATTTGACATGGTCTGCCATGCCATTCTGCTGGACTGCATGAAGAAGCTTCTTGCCTGTCAGACACTGTCCTGGACTGGTTCAGGTCCTATCTCACTGATCGCTACCAGTTTGTAGCCATCGGTTCTAGTAGGTCAGATACAGTTGTGGTCCGACAGGGGGTCCCTCAAGGCTTGGTCCTGGGGCCACTACTGTTTTGTATCTACATGCTCCCACTGGGAAACATCTTGAGGAAACACGGACTGGGCTTTCACTTTTATGCTGACGACACTCAGCTGTATGTCTCCACAAACACTGTCACTGCTAATGCCTCTGCACTCCTGGTCAGCTGCCTGCAGGACATCAAAGCGTGGATGCAGTTGAGTTTCCTGCAGTTAAACTGCAAAAAGACAGAGGTCCTACTGATTGGCACTTGCACCATCATAAACAACAACAGCAGCTACAGCCTCAATACTGATGGTGTCAATGTCCTCCCCCCCAGGGAGGTTCAGCAGCTACAGCCTCAATACTGATGGTGTCAATGTCCTCCCCCCCAGGGAGTTTCAGCAGCTACAGCCTCAATACTGATGGTGTCAATGTCCTCCCCCCCAGGGAGTTTCAGCAGCTACAGCCTCAATACTGATGGTGTCAATGTCCCTCCCCCAGGGAGGTTCAGCAGCTACAGCATCAATACTGATGGTGTCAATGTCCTCCCCCCCAGGGAGGTTCAGCAGCTACAGCCTCAATACTGATGGTGTCAATGTCCTCCCCCCCAGGGAGTTTCAGCAGCTACAGCCTCAATACTGATGGTGTCAATGTCCTCCCCCCCAGGGAGGTTCAGCAGCTACAGCCTCAATACTGATGGTGTCAATGTCCTCCCCCCCAGGGAGGTTCAGCAGCTACAGCATCAATACTGATGGTGTCAATGTCCTCCCCCCCAGGGAGGTTCAGCAGCTACAGCCTCAATACTGATGGTGTCAATGTCCTCCCCCCAAGGGAGGTTCAGCAGCTACAGCCTCAATACATACATGTACATATTACCTCAATTACCTTGACTAACCGGTGCACCCGCACATTGACTCGGTACCTCCTGTATACAGCCTCGCTATTGTTATTTTTACTGCTGCTCTTTAATAATTTTTTTGTGTGATTTTTTTTGCTATTCTTTCTTAAAACTGCATTGTTAGTTAAGGGGTTGTAAGTAAGCATTTCACTGTAAGGTCTACACCTGTTGTATTCGGCTCATTTGACAAATAACATTTGATTTGATTTGTATTACAGACTCAGTCAGGGACAGGTTGAAAATGTCAGTGAAGACAATTGCCAGTTGGTCAGCGCATGCTCGGAGTACACGTCCTGGTAATCCATCTGGCCCTGCGGCCTTGTAAATGTTGACCTGTTTAAAGGTCTTACTCACATCGGCTACGGAGAGCATGATCACACAGTCATCCGGAACAGCTGATGCTCTCATGCATGCTTCAGTGTTGCTTGCCTCGAAGTGAGCATAGAAGTCATTTAGCTCGTCTGGTAGGCTTGTGTCACTGGGCAGCTCGCGGCTGTGCTTCCCTTTGTAGTCCGTAATAGTTTGCAAGCCCTGCCACATCCGACGAGCATTGGAGCCGGTGTAGTACGAGTCAATCTTAGTCCTTTATTGACGCTTCGCCTGTTTGATGGTTAGTCGGAGGGCATAGCGGGATTTCTTATAAGTGTCCGGGTTAGAGTCTCGCTCCTTGAAAGCGGCAGCTCTACCCTTTAGCTCGGTGCGGATGTTGCCTGTAATCCATGGCTTCTGGTTGGGGTATGTACGTACGGTCACTGAGGGGACAATGTCATCGATGCACTTATTGATGAAGCCAGGGACTGATGTGGTGTACTCCTCAATGCCATCGGAAGAATCCCAGAACATTTCCAGTCTGTGCTAGCAAAACAGTCCTGTAGCTTAGCATCTGCGTCATCTGACCCCTTCTGTATTGAGCGAGTCACTGGTACTTCCTGCTTTAGTTTTTGCTTGTAAGCAGGAATCAGGAGGATATAATTATGGTAAGATTTGCCAAATGGAGGGCGAAGGAGAGCTTTGTACGCGTCTCTGTGTGTGGAGTAAAGGTGGTCTAGAGTTTATTTTCCTCTTGTTGCACTTCTTTTTTTTCTTCTTTTCTTTATGTTTTTATTTTCTCGCAAATGTATATATATATATATATATATATATATACAGTGGGGGAAAAAAGTATTTAGTCAGCCACCAATTGTGCAAGTTCTCTCACTTAAAAAGATGAGAGAGGCCTGTAATTTTCATCATAGGTACACGTCAACTATGACAGACAAATGGAGAAAAAAAAATCCAGAAAATCACATTGTAGGATTTTTAATGAATTTATCTGCAAATTATGGTGGAAAATAAGTATTTGGTCACCTACAAACAAGCAAGATTTCTGGCTCTCACAGACCTGTAACTTCTTCTTTAAGAGGCTCCTCTGTCCTCCACTCGTTACCTGTATTAATGGCACCTGTTTGAACTTGTTATCAGTATAAAAGACACCTGTCCACAACCTCAAACAGTCACACTCCAAACTCCACTATGGCCAAGACCAAAGAGCTGTCAAAGGACACCAGAAACAAAATTGTAGACCTGCACCAGGCTGGGAAGACTGAATCTGCAATAGGTAAGCAGCTTGGTTTGAAGATATCAACTGTGGGAGCAATTATTAGGAAATGGAAGACATACAAGACCACTGATAATCTCCCTCGATCTGGGGCTCCACGCAAGATCTCACCCCGTGGGGTCAAAATGATCACAAGAACGGTGAGCAAAAATCCCAGAACCACATGGGGGGACCTAGTGAATGACCTGCAGAGAGCTGGGACCAAAGTAACAAAGCCTACCATCAGTAACACACTACGCCGCCAGGGACTCAAATCCTGCAGTGCGAGACGTGTCCCCCCTGCTTAAGCCAGTACATGTCCTGGCCCGTCTGAAGTTTGCTAGACTGCATTTGGATGATCCAGAAGAGGATTGGGAGAATGTCATATGGTCAGATGAAACCAAAATAGAACTTTTTGGTAAAAACTCAACTCGTCGTGTTTGGAGGACAAAGAATGCTGAGTTGCATCCAAAGAACACCATACCTACTGTGAAGCATGGGGTGGAAACATCATGCTTTGGGGCTGTTTTTTCTGCAAAGGGACCAGGACGACTGATCCGTGTAAAGGAAAGAATGAATGGGGCCATGTATCGTGAGATTTTGAGTGAAAACCTCCTTCCATCTGCAAGGGCATTGAAGATGAAACGTGGCTGGGTCTTTCAGCATGACAATGATCCCAAACACACCGCCCGGGCAACAAAGGAGTGGCTTCGTAAGAAGCATTTCAAGGTCCTGGAGTGGCCTAGCCAGTCTCCAGATCTCAACCCCATAGAAAATCTTTGGAGGGGAGTTGAAAGTCCGTGTTGCCCAGCGACAGCCCCAAAACATCACTGCTCTAGAGGAGATCTGCATGGAGGAATGGGCCAAAAATACCAGCAACAGTGTGTGAAAACCTTGTGAAGACTTACAGAAAACGTTTGACCTGTGTCATTGCCAACAAAGGGTATATAACAAAGTATTGAGAAACTTTTGTTATTGACCAAATACTTATTTTCCACCATCATTTGCAAATAAATTCATTAATAATCCTACAATGTGATTTTCTGGATTTTTTTCCCTCATTTTGTCTGTCATAGTTGACGTGTACCTATGATGAAAATTACAGGCCTCTCTCATCTTTTTAAGTGGGAGAACATGCACAATTGGTGGCTGACTAAATACTTTTTTTCCCCACTGTATATATATATATATATATATATATATATATACAGTTGAAGTCAGAAGTTTACATACACCTTAGCCAAATACATTTAAACTCAGTTTTTCACAATTCCTGACATTTAATACTAGTAAAAATTCCCTGTCTTAAGTCAG
Organism: Coregonus clupeaformis; assembly: GCF_020615455.1. Lineage (NCBI taxonomy): Eukaryota > Metazoa > Chordata > Actinopteri > Salmoniformes > Salmonidae > Coregonus > Coregonus clupeaformis. The sequence goes on along the minus strand of NC_059214.1, from coordinate 46,214,008 downwards.
TTAGGATCACCACTTTATTTTAAGAATGTGAAATGTCAGAATAATAGTAGAGAGAATGATTTATTTCAGCTTTTCACTCTTTCATCACATTCCCAGTGGGTCAGAAGTTTACATACACTCAATTAGTATTTGGTAGCATTCCCATTAAATTGTTTAACTTGGGTCAAACGTTTCGGGTAGCCTTCCACAAGCTACCCACAATAAGTTGGGGGAATTTTGGCACTTTCCTCCTGACTGTCACGGTTTCGGCCGAGGCTGCCTCTCCTCCTTGTTCGGGCAGGCTTCGGCGCTCGCGTTGCGCTCCGGAATTCTAGCTGCCACCGATAGATGTTTCATGTTCGTTTGCTTTTGTCTGTTTGTGTCACACCTGTTTCTGTTTTACGTAATTAGTGTCCTATAAGTTTCTCGTTGTGTTTGTCATGTGTTGTGTATGATTGTTTTTCGTCAGTGTTGTGTTTGCTCGGTTGAGCATAGTTTCTCCACTGCGCTGGAGCATAGTTGCACTTGTTCGTGCACCACTTCGTTTGTCGCACCTGTTTGTG